>NC_091283.1:740781485-741041485 GCF_032444005.1 Ranitomeya imitator
CTCGCCCTGTAGTCTGTGTGCAGCCATAGCCGGTTGGATTCAGCTCAGGGTTCGTTACTGGCTCATACCTTGAGAAAAATTTTCCTTTTTTTCAAATAGTGCAGCCTGTTTAAAATTTGAAAAAAAAAATTCCTATTAGTGTCTTTCCACTCGTATCCAGCTAAATAGTGGAAAAACACTATATAGGATAACCTAGAGGAGGGTTTTTTGGCCTTGCAGCGCCGTTTACGGCTGTCTGCACGGTCTCCGTGTGAGCCCAGCTCGCCCTGTAGTCTGTGTGCAGCCATAGCCGGTTGGATTCAGCTCAGGGTTCGTTACTGGCTCATACCTTGAGAAAAATTTTCCTTTTTTTCAAATAGTGCAGCCTGTTTAAAATTTGAAAAAAAAAATTCCTATTAGTGTCTTTCCACTCGTATCCAGCTAAATAGTGGAAAAACACTATATAGGATAACCTAGAGGAGGGTTTTTTGGCCTTGCAGCGCCGTTTACGGCTGTCTGCACGGTCTCCGTGTGAGCCCAGCTCGCCCTGTAGTCTGTGTGCAGCCATAGCCGGTTGGATTCAGCTCAGGGTGCGTTACTGCCTCATACCTTGAAAAACAATTTCCTTTTTTTCAAATAGTGCAGCCAGTTTAAAATTTGAAAAAAAAAATTCCTATTAGTGTCTTTCCACTTGTATCCAGCTAAATAGTGGAAAAACACTATATAGGATAACCTAGAGGAGGGTTTCTTGGCCTTGCAGCGCCGTTTACGGCTGTCTGCACGGTCTCCGTGTGATTTAAACTAGCTCTGTAGCCCGATCTGCACCAAAAAAAAGGTTAAGTTCACCAAACACAACTTACACTTGTGTAGGCCACATTTGAAAAATAATAAAGTTTAGTCCACAATTTACAACATTAGTGTTTCTTACACCTGTTAGGAGGAGCATTACAGGAATAAGCACACTAAGGCCTTAGTACTTTTCTGCTTATCTTTATCTGTCAACCAAGATGAAGAGGGCAGGGAGTAAGGCACGTGGGCGTGGGCGCGGAGCAGGGAGAGGAGCAGGGAGAGGACGTGGTGATTCTGTGCCTGCTGCGGGCGCCGGTGACTCGTCGTCACTCAGTTTCAGCAGGGAACAGTCCTTCATGCGCAGCTTTGTCGGAGAGCGCCGTGCACCGCTGCTGCGTGAAGACCAAATTGAAGCCGTTGTCGGGTGGATGGCAGCTAACGCCTCGGCATCGACTTCAGTTAGTGCCACATCCTCTCAGGCACAGAGCACTGGAGAGCAGCCATCTGTCTCTTCACCACCTGCCAAATTGGCCAGGCAGTCAGAGAGCCCAGGACAGGAGCCGTCTCTACTTCTGTTCTCTGAATCTCTTGGCTTGGAAACAGGGGGCCAGCCAAGCAGCATTGGAGAAATGGAAGAAGAGGCAGTGTGCAGTGATGCCCAACACCTTTTTCTCTCTGACTCTGAAGAGGCAGGTGGGCCAGTGCCTCCGGTGACCACAGCGCAGTACGCATCTGATGATGAAACTCAGGTGCCGCTTTCTCGTGCGTACTGTGCTGCTGAGACTACCCAGGAGGAGCAGTTGGTGGCAGAGGGTAGTGGAGATGATGAGGTCCTTGACCCATCGTGGCGTGAGGAACAGGAAGGTGGTGGGAGCAGCTCAGAGGAAGAGCTTCCTCTTACGGGCCAAAGAGGGAGAGGGAGGGGGAAGACTGCGGAGCCTGTAGCCTCCACTTTGGCACCCGTTAGGAGCCTGTCTCTTTCCAAAGCCAAAAAGGGCGCTCCCAAGACTTGCAGTGCCTGGTCCTTTTTTGACACAGTTGCAGATGACATTTGTTTTGTCAAATGCAAGCTGTGTCATCATAAAGTAAAAAGAGGGAAAAATGTCAGCAACCTCAATACCACAAATATGTGGAAACATGTGCGGACCAGGCACGCGGTGGAGTTACAGAAACACACTGAAGATGTAGGCCAACCAACAGCGGCAGCTACCACCTCTTCAGCTCGTGTTGCCTCTTCCTCCAGCTCACGCACAGCTGGTTTGGCTTCCTCCCAGAGACCTTGTGTAATTCCACCCACAGCACCACCTTCCCAGTCATCCTCACACTCCCAGTCTACTCTACAGCCATCGGTAGTACAGGCATGGGAGAAAAGGCGGGCATTCTCGGCCAACCACCCCCGAGCACAGGCTCTGAATGCAGGCATTGCCAAACTGTTGTCCCTGGAAATGCTCTCGTTCAGGCTGGTGGAGACTGACAGCTTCCGTGACTTGATGGCATTGGCAGTCCCACAGTACAAGGTGCCCAGCCGCTTTTACTTCAGCAGGCAGGCTGTCCCTGCCCTGCACAGGCATGTTGAGGCAAACATAAAACATGCGCTACTGAACGCCGTCAGTAGCAAGGTCCACCTCACCACCGATGCGTGGACCAGTCAGCATGGACAGGGGCGATATGTTTCCCTCACTGCCCATTGGGTTAATGTTGTTGAGCCAGGTACAGATCGTGCGAGTGGCGCAGGACGTGTCCTGCCCACTCCAAGGATTGCAGGAATCCAGTCTGTACGCATCGACTCCTCCTCTTACACCAGTTCCTCTGATTCCTCTCTGCAGGATCCGTCACAGTCCACCTCCACATGGACCCGTGAACGTTTACCTATGACCGACATGAGCACAGCCGTGGCCAAACGTCAGCAGGCCGTCTTGAAACTAGTTTCATTGGGGCATCGAAGCCACACAGCGCAGGAGCTCTGGAATGCCATCAAGCAGGAGAGCGATGTGTGGTTACTGCCAGCGAATCTCCAGCCAGGCATGGTAGTGTGTGACAATGGCCGAAATCTGGTGGCAGCTTTGGCCCTTGGCAACCTCACTCACATCCCATGTCTGGCACATGTGCTCAATTTGGTTGTGCAGAGTTTTCTGAGGGACTATCCGGATCTTGATGCCCTGCTGCACAAGGTCCGCCTAGAGTGTGCTCACTTGCGGCGTTCCAGCTTGGCCAGATCCCGCATTGCTGCTCTGCAGCGCCGATTCCGCCTTCCGGAACACCGCATCATATGTGACCTACCTACCCGGTGGAATTCCACGTTACATATGTTGGAGCGGTTGTGTGAGCAGCAGCAAGCAGTTATGGAGTACCAGCTGCATCAGGCGCAAAGAAGTCGCAGTCAGCGCCGATCAGACTTCACAACCACAGAGTGGGCCACTATGAAGGACGTCTGCCAGGTTTTGCGTCCTTTTGATTATTCCACGCGGATGGCAAGTGCAGATGATGCACTAGTCAGCATGACTGTCCCCCTTATCTGCCTGCTTCAGCAAACTTTGCAAGGGTTAAGGGATGATGTGGTGGAAGAGGTGGAGGATGAGGAGTCACCTTTTCCATCAGCTTCTGGAGAGTCAGCGCCACGTGGTTCCTAACAAAGGGGTACGCAGGGGCCAATTTGTGAGGAGGATGAGGAGGAGTCAATGGAGGAGGAAGAGCTCCGTCCAGAGGAGGGAGCGACACAATTGTCCAGTGGTCAGTGTGTACAGCGAGGGTGGGGTGATGACGAGCGGGCAGAGATCATGTCTCAAGCAGGGGACAGCGTTTCTGGGCCGGTTGGCACTCTGCAGCACATGGTGGATTTCATGCTGCAGTGCCTGAGAAACGACCGCCGCATCGACCACATTCTCAACATGCCTGATTATTGGGTGTTCACCCTCCTCGATCCTCGCTACCGGGACAACGTCCAAAACCTCATCCCTGCGTTGACCCGGGAGCGTAAATTGCGGGAGTACCACGACACACTGGTGAATTCCATCATCTTCTCCTGTCCAACTGAGAGGAGTGCTGCTAGTGCTTTACAAAGCAGCTCAGTGCGTCGAGGCAGTGGGGGAGGCTCTGCCCAAAGAGGGAGCAGAAGCAGTGCCTCTGCCCAAGGCAAGCCCAGTATGGCACAACTCTGGCACACTTTTGTGTGCCCGCCCCAAATGTCTACACCATCACCGGCGGCTCCAGTCAGCAGGAGGCAACGGTTCCGTCAGATGGTGACAGACTACATGGCTTGCCCTCTTACTGTACTCCCAGACGGCTCTTCCCCGTTCAAGTTTTGGGTCTCTAAGCTGGATACATGGCCAGAGCTAAGCCAGTATGCATTGGAGGTGCTGGCTTGCCCTGCGGCTAGTGTCTTATCGGAACGTGTCTTTAGTGCCGCAGGTGGTGTACTAACAGACCGTCGCATGCGACTATCCTCCGATAACGTTGACCGGCTTACTTTCCTGAAAATGAACCAGGCCTGGATCTCGCAGGAATTTGCCACTCCTCTGCCTGATTAAGTAATTGGGTGTCATCCAGGTCTCCTGCTGTGTTCATCTTTCTACCACCTGAACTGCTATTCCTGGGCTCCAACACCGCCAGTTGCGGCTCAGAAGTGCAGGCTGCACAGTAAAAACATACGACCCAGTGTTATTGGGTTTCAGTAACGTCAGCTGATCCCCAGCTGTGTAGCCGGCAATGTGTCCTGCGACCGCCACGCTGGCACAACAACCTAAATGTAAGGGAACCTGTCCCCCCCCCCCCCCCGTCGTTTGTTACTGAAAGAGCCATCTTGTGCAGCAGTAATGCTGCACAAGGAAAAGGTAGCTCTTTTTTTTTAGCTCTTTGCACACGCAGAACTTAACACTTATAAAATGTGTTCACTGATACCGTTATACCGTCCCGGAGCTGGGACTTTCCTTCGTAATGTGACGCAGCACAGCCGTCATTCCTACCCCCTTGGTGCCATGCGCTGCCTCCTCAGCGTTGTTTTAAGCTGTCACGGAGCCTGCGCTGTTCTGTTATCCCTTGGGCATGCCCTATTTGCGCTGCCTGTCTTCTGACATAATTTGGTGTCAGGCTGGCTGCGCCTGTGCGGCCGCGGTGCCCGAGATCCCGCCTCGCAGTGTCTTCTGATTGAGTCACACTGCGGGCCTGGGATCCATGGGCATGCGCAGTGCATATCTTCCCCTCGGGCTCTCGCTCATTTCCCTCCGCCTTCTTTAGACTGTGCGCCGTCAGCTGATCCCTAGCATGCCACGGCCGTGACACCGCACAGTCTGAAGAAGAGGGAAGGAGGGGAGTGAGAGTCGAGGTTATGCACTGTGCATGCCCATGGTTCCAAGGCCCGCAGTGGGATTACGTTAGATGAGACTGCGAGGTGGGATCTGGAGCAGCGTGGACGCACAGGCACTGACAGCCTGACACCAAATTATGTCAGAAGACAGGCAGCGCTAATTGGGCATGGCCAAGGGCTAACAGAACAGCGCAGGCTCCGTGGCAGCTTAAAACAACGCTGAGGAGGCAGCGCACGGCATCAAGGGGATAGGAATGACAGCTGTGCTGTGTCCCATTACGAAGGAAATTCGCACCTCCGGAACGGTTTAACGGTATAAAGGGACACATTTTTAGTGTTTACTTCGGTGTTTGCAAGGAGCATAATTAAAAGAGCAACCTTTTCCTTTTGCATCCTTAGTGCTGCACAACATGGCTCTTTCAGCTACAAACGTCTTGGGGGGGGGGGTTAAAGGTTTCCTTTCAACTTGCTCCAATCAGGCTTCGGCCTACACTCTGTTCCTCTGCTCCTCCTGCTGTCCCTGGGCTCTAACACCGCCAGTTGGTGCCTGGAAGTGCTGTGTGCACAGTCAACAGTCGCTCCTCTGTTATTGGGGTTCAGTAACGTCAGCTGATCCCCAGCTGTGTGTGCGGCAATACCTCCAATCTGCTCCTCCTGCTGTCCCTGGGCTCTAACACCGCCAGTTGGTGCCTGGAAGTGCTGTGTGCACAGTCAACAGTCGCTCCTCTGTTATTGGGGTTCAGTAACGTCAGCTGATCCCCAGCTGTGTGTGCGGCAATACCTCCAATCTGCTCCTCCTGCTGTCCCTGGGCTCTAACACCGCCAGTTGGTGCCTGGAAGTGCTGTGTGCACAGTCAACAGTCGCTCCTCTGTTATTGGGGTTCAGTAACGTCAGCTGATCCCCAGCTGTGTATCCGGCAACGTGTCATGCGACCGCCACGCTGGCACAACTAAAATGTAAGGGGACCTGTCCCCCCCCCCCCCTAGGCGTTTGTTACTGAAAGAGCCACCATGTGCAGCACTAATACTGCACAAGGGAAAGGTCGCTCTTGAAATTATGCTCCTTGCAAACGCTGAACTACACACTCATGTAATGTGTCCCCTCACACCGTCCAACCGTCCCGGAGGTGGGACTTTCCTTTGTAATGTGACACAGCACAGCCGTCATTGCTACCCCCTTGGCACCGTGCGCTGCCTCCTTAGCGTTGTTTGATTCCGTCATGGACCCTGCGCTGTTATGTTATCCCTTGGCCATGCACAGTTTGCGCTGCCCGTCCTCTGACATCATTTGTTGTCGTCCTGGCTGCGCCTGTGCGTCCACGCTGCCCGAAATCACACCTCGCAGTGTCGTCTAATGTGATCCCACAGTGGGCCTGGTATCCATGGCCATGCGCAGTGCATATACTAGCCTCTCACTCCCCTTCTTCACGCTTCTTCAGACTAGGCGGCGTCAGCTGATCCCTAATAGCATGCCACGGCCGTGACGCCGCACAGTCTGAAGAAGCAGGAAGGAGGTGAGTGAGAGGCGATGATATGCACTGCGCATGCCCATGGATCCCTGGCCCGCAGTGGGACTACATTAGATGACACTGCAAGGTTGGATCTCGGGCAGCTTGGACGCACAGGCACTGCCAGCCTGACACCTACATGATGTCAGAAGACGGGCACCGCTAACTGTGCATGGCCAAGGGATAACATTACAGTGCGGGCTCCGTGACAGAACCAAACAACGTTGAGGAGGTGGTGCCCGGCACCAAGGGGGTTGGAATGACGGCTGTGCTGTGTCACATTACAAAGGAAAGTCCCACTTCCGGGATGGTTTGACGGTGTGAGGGGACACATTATATGAGTGTGTACTTCAGCGTTTGCAAGGAGCATAATTTTCGGAGCCACCATTTTCCATGTGCAGTATTACTGCTGTACAAGATGGCTCTTTCAGCAACAAATGCCTGGGGGGGGGGGTTAAAGGTTCCCTTTCAACTTGCTCCACTGCAGGCTTCGGCCTACACTCTGCTCCTCTTTGATTCCCTGGGTTTCAACACTGTCAGTTGCCACCTGGAAGTGTTGTCTACACAGAAAAAAACA
Organism: Ranitomeya imitator; assembly: GCF_032444005.1. Classification (NCBI taxonomy): domain Eukaryota; kingdom Metazoa; phylum Chordata; class Amphibia; order Anura; family Dendrobatidae; genus Ranitomeya; species Ranitomeya imitator. The sequence goes on from NC_091283.1 coordinate 740,788,642, forward strand.
CTAGGTGATGTGTCAGTGGGGTTCAGCACCGCCAGCTGTTCCCCTGCTGTGTAGTCGGCAACGTGTCCAGCACAAGCCACGCTGGCACAACAGAACAAAAGCTGCCACCAGTGCAGGCTTCGGCCTACACTCTGCTCCTCTCCTCCTCCTGCTGACCCTGGGCTCAAACACCGCTAGTTTTTGCCCGGAAGTGCTAGCTGCACAGAGAAAAACACCAGCCAATGTGTTAGTGGGGTTCAGCAACGCCAGCTGTTCCCCTGCTGTGTAGCCGGCAACGTGACCTGCAAACGCCATGCAGGCACAGGAACTGAAATTAAAAGGGAACCTGGCCCCACCCCCCCAGGTGTTTCTATGTATAACAGCCACCTAGTACAGCAGTACTGCTGCATTTGTACAAGGTGGCTGACTTTTTCTCCTTGCCCACGTGGAACTCAACACGTACAAAATGTGTCTCATTGAGACCATTCCACTGTCCCTGAGGTGTGACTTTCCTTTGTAATGATACGCAGCACCCCCCTTGGTAGCGTTTCCCGTCTTTTGTCATCATGGTTAGCTGGCTGCGCCTGTGCATCCGCCCTGCTAGAAACAACGCCCCTCATTGTCATATTTATTTTGTCAGCGAGGGTGTGGTTTATGGGCACGAGCAGTGCATATGTTCGCCTGTCTTAACTCATCTCCTTCCGCCTTCTTCAGACTGTGCGGCCTCCTGGCCGTGGTAGGCGATAAGGGATCAGCTGAGGCCGCCCAGTCTGGAGCCGGTGTAAGGACATGTGTAAGCGGCAAACCTATTTACTGCACAAGGCCACGAATCCCAGCCACGTAGTGTGATTGTTTGAAAACACACTGTGGGTCTGGGATTCATGTCCATCGCTAACCGCAACGGCCGACATGAAATGAGGTCAGAAGACAGGAAGCGCTCACAGCGCATGGCCAAGGGATCACAATAGCGCAGACTCCTGTACAGCAAATAACAACGCTCAGGAATCTGCGCCCAGTACCTAGGTGCAAATTTTGACACCTGTGCTGCGTCTCGTTAAAAAGACAAGTCACGCCTCCACAACTGTTTGACAGTATAATGGGCTAAATAGTGTACGTGTTTTAGTCAGCGTGTGCAAGGAGCAAAACAAATAGAGCAACCTTTTACTTGTGCAGCATTAATGCTGCACAAGGTGTGGCTCTTGTACCTTGCAACACCTGAGGGGGGGGTTAAAGGTAACCTTTGAAATTGGTTCAACTAGGCTTCGGCCTACACTCTGCTCCTCTACTCCTCCTGCTGACCCTGGGCTCAAACACCGCTAGTTTTTGCCCGGAAATGCTAGCTGCACAGAGAAAAACACCAGCCAATGTGTTAGTGGGGTTCAGCACCGCCAGCTGTTCCCCTGCTGTGTAGTCGGCAACGTGTCCAGCACAAGCCACGCTGGCACAACCGACCAAAAGCTGCCACCAGTGCAGGCTTCGGCCTACACTTTGCTCCTCTCCTCCTCCTGCTGACCCTGGGCTCAAACAACGCCAGTTTCTGCCCGGACATGCTAGCTGCACAGAGAAAAACACCAGCCAATGTGTTAGTGGGGTTCAGCACCGCCTGCTGTTCCCCCGCTGTGTAGCCGGCATCGTGTCCAGCACAAGCCACGCTGGCACAACCGACCAAAAGCTGCCACCAGTGCAGGCTTCGGCCTACACTTTGCTCCTCTCCTCCTCCTGCTGACCCTGGGCTCAAACAACGCCAGTTTCTGCCCGGACATGCAATCTGCACAGAGAAAAACACCAGTCAATGTGTCAGTGGGGTTCAGCAACGCCAGCTGTTCCCCTGCTGTGTAGCTTGCAACGTGACCTGCAAACGCCACGCAGGCACATGAACTGAAATTGAAGGGAGCCTGCCCCCCACCCACAGGTGTTTCTATGTATATCAGCCACCTTGTACAGCAGTACTGCTGCATTTGTACGAGGTGGCTGACTTTTTCTCCTTGCCCACGTGGAACTCAACACGTACAAAATGTGTCTCATTAGAGACCATTACAATGTCCCTGAGGTGTGACTTTCCTTTGTAATGACACGCAGCACCACCCTTGTTAGCGCTGCCCGTCTTTTGACATCATTGGTTAGCTGGCTGCGCCTGTGCATCTCCCCTGCTCGAAACAACGGCCCTCGGTGTCTTATTTTTTTGGACAGCGAGGGTGTGATTGATGGGCATGTGCAGTGCATATGTTTGCCTGTGTTCACTCATCTCCTTCCGCCTTCTTCAGACTGGGTGTCCTCATGGCCGCGGCAGGCGATAAGGGATCAGATGAGGCCGCCCAGTCTGAAGCAGGTGTAAGGACATGTGTGAGCGGCAAACATATTTAGTGCACCAGGGCACGAATCCCAGCACCGCAGTGTGATTTTTTAAAAACACACTGTGGGTCTGGGATTCATGTCCATCGCTAACCGCAACGGCCGACATGAAATGAGGTCAGAAGACAGGAAGCGCTCACAGCGCATGGCCAAGGGATCACAATAGCGCAGACTCCTGTACAGCAAATAACAACGCTCAGGAATCTGCGCCCAGTACCTAGGTGCAAATTTTGACACCTGTGCTGCGTCTCGTTAAAAAGACAAGTCACGCCTCCACAACTGTTTGACAGTATAATGGGCTAAATAGTGTACGTGTTTTAGTCAGCGTGTGCAAGGAGCAAAACAAATAGAGCAACCTTTTACTTGTGCAGCATTAATGCTGCACAAGGTGTGGCTCTTGTACCTTGCAACACCTGAGGGGGGGGTTAAAGGTAACCTTTGAAATTGGTTCAACTAGGCTTCGGCCTACACTCTGCTCCTCTACTCCTCCTGCTGACCCTGGGCTCAAACACCGCTAGTTTTTGCCCGGAAATGCTAGCTGCACAGAGAAAAACACCAGCCAATGTGTTAGTGGGGTTCAGCACCGCCAGCTGTTCCCCTGCTGTGTAGTCGGCAACGTGTCCAGCACAAGCCACGCTGGCACAACCGACCAAAAGCTGCCACCAGTGCAGGCTTCGGCCTACACTTTGCTCCTCTCCTCCTCCTGCTGACCCTGGGCTCAAACAACGCCAGTTTCTGCCCGGACATGCTAGCTGCACAGAGAAAAACACCAGCCAATGTGTTAGTGGGGTTCAGCACCGCCTGCTGTTCCCCCGCTGTGTAGCCGGCATCGTGTCCAGCACAAGCCACGCTGGCACAACCGACCAAAAGCTGCCACCAGTGCAGGCTTCGGCCTACACTTTGCTCCTCTCCTCCTCCTGCTGACCCTGGGCTCAAACAACGCCAGTTTCTGCCCGGACATGCTAGCTGCACAGAGAAAAACACCAGCCAATGTGTTAGTGGGGTTCAGCAACGCCAGCTGTTCCCCTGCTGTGTAGCTTGCAACGTGACCTGCAAACGCCACGCAGGCACATGAACTGAAATTGAAGGGAGCCTGCCCCCCACCCACAGGTGTTTCTATGTATATCAGCCACCTTGTACAGCAGTACTGCTGCATTTGTACGAGGTGGCTGACTTTTTCTCCTTGCCCACGTGGAACTCAACACGTACAAAATGTGTCTCATTAGAGACCATTACAATGTCCCTGAGGTGTGACTTTCCTTTGTAATGACACGCAGCACCCCCATTGTTAGCGCTGCCCGTCTCCTGACATCATTGGTTGGCTGGCTGTGCCTGTGCGTCCCCCCTGCCCGACACAACGCCCCCCGTTGTCTCATATATTTTGACTGCGAGGGTGTGATTGATGGGCACGAGCAGTGCATATGTTCCCCTGTTTTCACTCCCCTCCTTCCGCCTTCTTCTGACTGTGCGGCCTCATGGCCGCGGCATGCGATAAGGGATCAGCTGAGGCCGCCCAGTCTGAAGCAGGTGTAAGGACATGTGTGAGCGGCGAACATATTTACTGCACAAGGCCACGAATCCCAGCACCGCAGTGTGACTTTAGGAAAAGCCACTGTGGGTCTGGGATTTATGGCCATCGTTAACCGCACCGGCCAACATGAAATGAGGTCATGAGACGGCCTGCACTAACAGGGTATTGCCAAGGGATAACACAAGAGCGCAGACTCCTGTACAGCAAATAACAACGCTCAGGAATCTGCGCCCAGTACCTAGGTGCAAATTTTGACACCTGTGCTGCGTCTCGTTAAAAAGACAAGTCACGCCTCCACAACTGTTTGACAGTATAATGGGCTAAATAGTGTACGTGTTTAATTCAGCGTGTGCAAGGAGCAAAATTAAATAGAGCAACCTTTGACTTGTGCATCATTAATGCTGTTCAAGGTGTGGCTCTTGTACCTTGCAACACCTGAGGGGGGGGTTAAAGGTAACCTTTGAAATTGGTTCAACTAGGCTTCGGCCTACACTCTGCTCCTCTACTCCTCCTGCTGACCCTGGGCTCAAACACCGCTAGTTTTTGCCCGGAAATGCTAGCTGCACAGAGAAAAACACCAGCCAATGTGTTAGTGGGGTTCAGCACCGCCAGCTGTTCCCCTGCTGTGTAGTCGGCAACGTGTCCAGCACAAGCCACGCTGGCACAACAGAACAAAAGCTGCCACCAGTGCAGGCTTCGGCCTACACTTTGCTCCTCTCCTCCTCCTCCTGCTGACCCTGGGCTCTAACACCGCTAGTTTTTGCCCGGACATGCAATCTGCACAGAGAAAAACACCAGTCAATGTGTCAGTGGGGTTCAGCAACGCCAGCTGTTCCCCTGCTGTGTAGCTTGCAACGTGACCTGCAAACGCCACGCAGGCACATGAACTGAAATTGAAGGGAGCCTGCCCCCCACCCCCCCAGGTGTTTCTATGTATAACAGCCACCTTGTACAGCAGTACTGCTGCATTTGTACAAGGTGGCTGACTTTTTCTCCTTGCACACGTGGAACTCAACAAGTACAAAATGTGTCTCATTACAGACCATTACAATGTCCCTGAGGTGTGACTTTCCTTTTTAATGACACGCAGCACCCCCATTGTTAGCGCTGCCCGTCTCCTGACATCATTGGTTGGCTGGCTGTGCCTGTGCGTCCCCCCTGCCCGACACAACGCCCCCCGTTGTCTCATATATTTTGACTGCGAGGGTGTGATTGATGGGCACGAGCAGTGCATATGTTCCCCTGTTTTCACTCCCCTCCTTCCGCCTTCTTCTGACTGTGCGGCCTCATGGCCGCGGCATGCGATAAGGGATCAGCTGAGGCCGCCCAGTCTGAAGCAGGTGTAAGGACATGTGTGAGCGGCGAACATATTTACTGCACAAGGCCACGAATCCCAGCACCGCAGTGTGACTTTAGGAAAAGCCACTGTGGGTCTGGGATTTATGGCCATCGTTAACCGCACCGGCCAACATGAAATGAGGTCATGAGACGGCCTGCACTAACAGGGTATTGCCAAGGGATAACACAAGAGCGCAGTTTCCTGTACTGCAAATAACAACGGTAAGGAATCTGCGCACAGCACCTAGGTGTAAATTTGTACACCTGTGCTGCGTCTCCTTAAAAAGACTAGTAGTCACGCCTCCACTACTGTTTGACAGTATAATGGGCTAAATAGTGTACGTGTTTAATTCAGCGTGTGCAAGGAGCAAAATTAAATAGAGCAACCTTTGACTTGTGCATCATTAATGCTGTTCAAGGTGTGGCTCTTGTACCTTGCAACACCTGAGGGGGGGGGTTAAAGGTAACCTTGGAAATTGGTTCAACTAGGCTTCGGCCTACACTCTGCTCCTCTACTCCTCCTGCTGACCCTGGGCTCAAACACCGCTAGTTTTTGCCCGGAAATGCTAGCTGCACAGAGAAAAACACCAGCCAATGTGTTAGTGGGGTTCAGCACCGCCAGCTGTTCCCCCGCTGTGTAGCCGGCATCGTGTCCAGCACAAGCCACGCTGGCACAACCGACCAAAAGCTGCCACCAGTGCAGGCTTCGGCCTACACTTTGCTCCTCTCCTCCTCCTCCTGCTGACCCTGGGCTCTAACACCGCTAGTTTTTGCCCGGACATGCAATCTGCACAGAGAAAAACACCAGTCAATGTGTCAGTGGGGTTCAGCAACGCCAGCTGTTCCCCTGCTGTGTAGCTTGCAACGTGACCTGCAAACGCCACGCAGGCACATGAACTGAAATTGAAGGGAGCCTGCCCCCCACCCACAGGTGTTTCTATGTATAACAGCCACCTTGTACAGCAGTACTGCTGCATTTGTACGAGGTGGCTGACTTTTTCTCCTTGCCCACGTGGAACTCAACACGTACAAAATGTGTCTCATTAGAGACCATTACAATGTCCCTGAGGTGTGACTTTCCTTTGTAATGACACGCAGCACCACCCTTGTTAGCGCTGCCCGTCTTTTGACATCATTGGTTAGCTGGCTGCGCCTGTGCATCTCCCCTGCTCGAAACAACGCCCCTCGGTGTCTTATTTTTTTGGACAGCGAGGGTGTGATTGATGGGCATGTGCAGTGCATATGTTTGCCTGTGTTCACTCATCTCCTTCCGCCTTCTTCAGACTGGGTGTCCTCATGGCCTCGGCAGGCGATAAGGGATCAGATGAGGCCGTCCAGTCTGAAGCAGGTGTAAGGACATGTGTGAGCGGCAAACATATTTACTGCACCAGGGCACGAATCCCAGCACCGCAGTGTGATTTTTTAAAAACACACTGTGGGTCTGGGATTCATGTCCATCGCTAACCGCAACGGCCAACATGAAATGAGGTCATAAGACAGGAAGCGCTCACAGCGCATGGCCAAAGGATCACAAGAGCGCAGACTCCTGTACAGCAACTAACAACGCTCAGGAAGCTGCGCCCATGCAAAAAGGTGTTTTCGACACCTGTGCTGCTTTTCTTTAAAAAGACAAGTCACGCCTCCACTACTGTTAAACAGTATAATGGGCTAAATAGTCTACGTGTTGCATTCAGCTTGTGCAAGTAGACAAATTAATAGAGCAACCTTTTACTTGTGCAGCATTAATGCTGCAGAAGGAGTGGCTCTTGTTCTTTGTAACACCTGAGGGGGGGGTTAAAGGTTTCCTTTGAAATTGGTTCAACTAAGCTTCGGCCTACACTCTGCTCCTCTCCTCCTCCTCCTGCTTCAACACGGGCTCTAACATCGCTAGTTTTTGCCCGCAAGTGCTAGCTGCACAGAGAAAAACACACGCCATTGTGTTAGTGGGGTTCAGCAACGCCAGCTGTTCCCCCAGTGTGTAGCCGGCAAAGTGTCCTGCAAACGCAACGCAGACACAAAGCTGCCTCCAGTGCAGGCTTCGGCCTACACTCATCTCCCCCTGCTTACCCTTTGCTCCAACACCGCTAGTTGGGGCTCTAGGAAGACAATCTTTAATAGGCAAGGCAACGCATCCGGGTTCCAGCACCGCCAGCTGGTTCTCGGCAGTGTTTTTGTCACAGGTACTCCCTCGTGCCAAGCCTGGTTTCAGCACCGTCAGCTGTTTCCGGGTTGTGTCAAGCTCACTGAGACACCTATGCTTGCCTCGTCGTGGTGCGGTCGGGTTAGCCAACTCCAGGGTGCCTCCAGTTTAGGAGCTTCCTATGTGGGCTGCGTGAACTGGTAGTCAAGGCTGGTTCTGTAGTGCCAGTAGGCCCAGCTCCCCCTGTAGGACTGTTGGGGTTCGGTAACTGCGGCTGCCTCGCGGCCTAGCTGTTCTCTCCTCTCCTGTGGGCCTTCGGGTCCACCACCTGGTTCCAGCACCGTCAGCTGGTTCTCGGCAGTGTCTTTTGCTCTTGTACCTTCTGCTCCCCATCCTGGTTCCAGTACCGTCAGCTGGTTCCGGGCAGAGCCTTTGGCTTAGGTGCCTCCTTCTGGGTATCCAAGTTCCACCAACGTCAGGTGGTCCTTGGTAGTGCTTTCAGGCACGGGTACCTCCTGCTTAGTAACCGGGTTCCAGTAACGTCAGCTGGTCCTCGGTAGTTCCATTGGCTCTTGGACCTTCGGCTACCCATCCGGGTTCCAGTACCGTCAGCTGGTTCTCGGCAGTGTCTTTTGCTCTTGTACCTTCTGCTCCCCATCCTGGTTCCAGTAACGTCAGCTGGTTCCGGGCAGAGCCTTTGGCTTAGGTGCCTCCTTCTGGGTATCCGAGTTCCGTCAACGTCAGGCGGTCCTTGGTAGTGCTTTTTAGCACGGGTACCTCCTGCTTAGTAACCGGGTTCCAGTAACGTCAGCTGGTCCTCGGTAGTTCCATAGGCTCTTGAACCTTCGGGTAGCCATCCGAGTTCCAGTTCCATCAGCTGGTTCTTGGCATTTTCTCAGCCTTCTTGTACCTTCTGCTACATTTCCAAGTTGAAGACCCTAACGTCGACGACCCGGAAGACCACCACGATGACGACGACACGGAAGACCACCCCGATGACGACGACGACGACGGCGGAGATGACGACACTGGAGACGACGACCCTGGAGACGACAACATGGAAGACCGAGAAGCAGAAGAACAAGAGGCTGCAGAACAAAGAGCAGAAGAACATTAAGCATAAGACTTAATATCAGAGCAAAAGATATTATCTAAATTATATGCAGAAGAAGACTAAGCAGTGTATGGGGGTGAGTCCGTTCCTCCTCGTGGTGCCCCTGGATAAAGCCTGATGCTGCAGGCCAAACTGAACGCGGACAAATGTAACTTTTGTGACTGGCAGAACGGAAGGTGTAATCTTCAAACTTTTATAGATAACAACTACGGGAATGCCTGTCACAAATGAGAATATGATGAAGAAGTAGAATAGGAAGAATAATAACAGTGGAATAAAAAGAATATGTAGAATAAGAAGAATAATAATAGTTGAATAAAATGAATATGAAGAATGTAATAAAAAAAAAAAAATAGGTAGAAGATGAAGAAGAAGATGAATAAGGTGAAGAAGTTGATGTCAAAGATGCTGATGATGATGAAGATGAAAGTGTGGGAAAAGAAAAAAAAAAAGAAAAAAAAGAAGGGGAAGGGCGTGGAATAGTGAAACATCAATATCTGACAAAATAAAAAAAAAATTTACATAGTCAATATCTTTGTCACTCCGAACGTCTTAAAAAAAAACAAAAAACATGCTATTCTATTTGATTGGGATAAACCTCTATGACTTTAATGTCTCCGCCACCTCCCCAAATACATCCGGCATTATTCTTAGTTGTTTTCCTTCATGTAGAATGAACCTACAAGGAAAGAAAGGGTTTATTTTAATTCCGATATTTTGGTCCCATTGACTTGCATTGGGATCGGGTATCGGTATCGGCGATATCCGATATTTTTTGAATATCGGCCGATCCAAACCGATACCGATACTTTCCGATATCGGAAGGTATCGCTCAACACTACTCACATGGCTTCAGCTATAAATCTGTTACTTTGATACCAGCAGGTTTGAATTCTGACCATTTCCTACAAATGCAATTTATTATAACAAACGTCTTCCTGCTATCAGCAATCTTCATTGTGCATCTGATATCTTCTTATAGGGTCATTTGACTCTTCAATTTTATTCATCTTATACCAGCTGCACTTATGCATTTTATAGTTGCCTGGCAGGTTCCAAATCACATTTCTTCTACCTACCAAGGTGGTAGTTTAACCCCTTCCCGGCCTGTGACACAGCGTATGCGTCATGAAAGTCGGTGCCAATCCGACCTGTGACGCATATGCTGTGTCACAGAATGATCGCGTCTCTGCAGATTGGGTGAAAGGGTTAACTCCCATTTCACCCGATCTGCAGGGACAGGGGGAGTGGTAGTTTAGCCCAGGGGGGGTGGCTTCACCACCCCCCCCCCTACCCCCGTGGCTACGATCGCTCTGATTGGCTGTTGAAAGTGAAACTGCCAATCAGAGCGATTTGTAATATTTCACCTATTATAACTGGTGAAATATTACAATCCAGCCATGGCCGATGCTGCAATATCATCGGCCATGGCTGGAAACACTGATGTGCCCCCACCCCACCCCACCGATCGCCCCCCCAAGCCACCGATCTGTCCTTTACACAGCTCCGCTCCCCTCCGTCCTCCTGTCCGCTCCCCCCCGTGCTCTTGTCCGCTCACCCCCGTGCTCCAATCCCACCCCCGTGCTCCAACCACCCCCCCTGCAGTCCGATCCACCCCCCTGCAGTCCGATCCACCCCCCCTGCAGTCCGATCCAACCCCCGGTGCTCCAATCCACCCCCCCTGCTCTGATTCACCCCCCGTGCTCCGATTTACCCCCAGATGCTCCGATCCACCCCTCCGTGCTCCCCCCCACCCCATCATACTTACCGAGCCTCCCGGGGTCCGTCCGTCTTCTTTCCTGGGCGCCGCCATCTTCCAAAATGGCGGGCACATGCGCAGTGCGCCCGCCGAATCTGCCGGCCGGCAGATTCGTTTCAAGTGCATTTTGATCACTGCGATAAAACCTATCGCAGTGATCAAAATAAAAAAAATACTGAATGTCCCCCCCTTTGTCACCCCCATAGGTAGGGTCAATAATAAAATAAAGATTTTTTTTTTTCTTCCACTAAGGTTGGGGTAAGAACTAGGGTTAGGGTTAGGGTTAGGACTAGGGTTAGGGTTAGGGCTAGGGTTAGGACTAGGGCTAGGGTTAGGGCTAGGGTTAGGGCTAGGGTTAGGACTAGGGTTAGGGTTAGGGCTAGGGTTAGGGCTAGGGTTAGGGTATCGGTATGTGCACACGTATTCTGGTCCTCTGCGGATTTTTCCGCTGCGGATTTGATAAATCCGCAGTGCTAAACCGCTGCGGATTTATGGCAGATTTACCGCGGTTTTTCTGCGCATTTCACTGCAGTTTTAAACCTGCGATTTTCTATTGGAGCAGTTGTAAAACCGCTGTGAAATCCGCAGAAAGAAGCGACATGCTGCGGAATGTAAACTGCTGCGTTTCCGTGCAGTTTTTCTGCAGCATGTGTACAGCGATTTTTGTTTTCCATAGGTTTACATTGAACTGTAAACTCATGGGAAACTGCTGCGGATCCGCAGCATTTTCCGCAGCGTGTGCACATACCTTTAGAATTAGGCCATGTGCACACGGTGCGGATTTGGCTGCGGATCCGCAGCGGATTGGCCGCTGCAGATTCGCTGCAGTGTTCCATCAGGTTTACAGTACCATGTAAACCTATGGAAAACCAAATCCGCTATGCCCATGGTGCGCAAAATACCGCGCGGAAACGCTGCGTTGTATTTTCCGCAGCATGTCAATTCTTTGTGCGGATTCCACGGCGTTTTACACCTGTTCCTCAATAGGAATCCGCAGGTGAAATCCGCACAAAAAACACTGGAAATCCACGGTAAATCCGCAGGTAAAGCGCAGTGCTTTTACCCGCGGATTTTTCAAAAATGATGCTGAAAAATCTCACAGGAATCCGCAACGTGGGCACATAGCCTTAGGGTTAGGGTTGGAATTAGGGTTGTGGTTAGGGTTAGGGGTGTATTGGGGTTATGGGTGTGATTAGGGTTATGGCTACAGTTGGGATTAGGGTTAGGGGTGTGGGGGGGTTAGTGTTGGAGGTAGAATTGAGGGGTTTCCACTGTTTAGGCACATCAGGGGTCTCCAAACGCAACATGGCGCCACCATTGATTCCAGCCAATCTTGTATTCAAAAAGTCAAATGGTGCTCCCTCACTTCCGAGCCCCGACGTGTGGCCAAACAGTGGTTTACCCCCACATATGGGGTACCAGCATACTCAGGACAAACTGCGCAACAATTACTGGGGTCCAATTTCTCCTGTTACCCTTGTGAAAATAAAAAAATGCTTGCTAAAACATCATTTTTGAGGAAAGAAAAATTATTTTTTATTTTCACGGCTCTGCGTTGTAAACGTCTGTGAAGCACTTGGGGGTTCAAAGTGCTCACCACATATCTAGATAAGTTCCTTGGGGGGTCTAGTCTCTAAAATTTGGTCACTTGTGGTGGGTTTCTACTGTTTAGGCACACCAGGGGCTCTCCATCAAAGTCTGCATTTCAAAAGTCACTACTTCTGCGGTGCGCCCAAACAGTGGTTTACCCCCACACATGGGGTATCAGTGTACTCAGGAGAAACTGGACAACAACTTCTGGGGTCCAATTTCTCCTGTAACCCTTGGGAAAATAAAAAATTCTGGGCTAAATAATTATTTTTGAGGAAAGAAAACGTATTTATTATTTTCACGGCTCTGCGTTATAAACTTCTGTGAAGCACTTGGGGGTTCAAAGTGCTCACCACACATCTAGATAAGTTCCTTTCGGGGTCTAGTTTCCAAAATGGGGTCACTTGTGGGTGGTTTCTACTGTTTAGCCACATCAGGGGCTCTGCAAACACAACGTGACGCCTGCAGAGCATTCCATCAAAGTCTGCATTTCAAAACGTCACTACTTCACTTCCGAGCCCCGGCATGTGCCCAAACAGTAGTTTACCCCCATATATGGGGTATCACCGTACTCTGGAGAAACTGGACAACAAATATTGGGGTCAAATTTCTCCTGTTACCCTTGGGAAAATTTAAAAATTCTGGGCCAAATAATTATTTTTGAGGAAAGAAAACGTATTTATTATTTTCACGGCTCTGCGTTATAAACTTCTGTGAAGCACTTGGGGGTTCAAAATGCTCACCACACATCTAGATAAGTTCCTTTCAGAGTCTAGTTTCCAAAATGGGGTCACTTGTGGGGGGTTTCTACTGTTTAGCCAGATCAAGGGCTCTGCAAACGCAACGTGACGCCCGCAGAGCATTCCATCAAAGTCTGCATTTCAAAACGTCACTACTTCACTTCCGAGCCCCGGCATGTGCCAAAACAGTAGTTTAACCCCACATATGGGGTATAACCGTACTCAGGAGAAACTGGACAACAACTTTTGGGGTCAAATTTCTCCTGTTACCCTTGGGAAAATAAAAAATTGCAGGCTAAAAGATCATTTTTGAGAAAATAATTTTTTTTTTATTTTCATGGCTCTGCGTTATAAACTTCTGTGAAGCACTTGGGGGTTCAAAGTCCTCACCACACATCTAGATTAGCTCCTTTGGGGGTCTAGTTTCCAAAATGGGGTCATTTGTGGGGGATCTCCAATGTTTAGGCACACAAGGGCTCTCCAAACGTGACATGGTGTCCGCTAATGATTGGAGCTAATTTTCCATTTAAAAAGCCAAATGGCGTGCCTTCCCTTCCGAGCCCTGCCGTGCGCCCAAACAGTGGTTTACCCCCACATATAGGGTATCAGCTTACTCAGGACAAACTGGACAACAACATTTGGGGTCCAATTTCTCCTATTACCCTTGGCAAAATAGGAAATTCCAGGCTAAAAAATCATTTTTGAGTAAAGAAGTTATTTTTTATTTTCATGGCTCTGCATTATAAACTTCTGTGAAGCACCTGGGGGTTTAAAGTGCTCAATATGCATCTAGATGAGTTTCTTGGGGGGTCTAGTTTCCAAAATGGGGTCAGTTGTGGGGGAGCTCCAATGTTTAGGCACACAGGGGCTCTCCGAACGCGACATGGTGTCCGCTAACAATTGGAGCTAATTTTCCATTCAAAAAGTCAAATGGCGCGCCTTCCCTTCCGAGCCCTGCCGTGTGCCCAAACAGTGGTTTACCCCCACATATGAGGTATCGGCGTACTCTGGAGAAATTGCCCAACAAATTTTAGGATCCATATTATCCTATTGCCCATGTGAAAATGAAAAAATTGAGGCGAAAAGAAATTTTTTGTGAAAAAAAAGTACTTTTTCATTTTTACAGATCAATTTGTGAAGCACTTGAGGGTTTAAAGTGCTCACTAGGCATCTAGATAAGTTCCTTGGGGGTCTAGTTTCCAAAATGGGGTCACTTGTGGGGGAGCGCCAATGTTTAGGCACACAGGGGCTCTCCAAACGCGACATGGTGTCCGCTAACGATGGAGATAATTTTTCATTCAAAAAGTCAAATGGCGCTCCTTCCCTTCCGAGCCTTACCATGTGCCCAAACAGTGGTTTACCCCCACATGTGATGTATCGGTGTACTCAGGAGAAATTGCTCTACAAATTTTAGGATCCATTTTATCCTGTTGCCCATGTGAAAATGAAAAAAATGAGGCTAAAATAATTTTTTTGTGAAAAAAAAGTACTTTTTCATTTTTACGGATCAATTTGTGAAGCACCTGGGGGTTCAAAGTGCTCACTATGCATCTAGATAAGTTCCTTGGGGTGTTTAGTTTCCAAAATGGGGTCACTTGTGGGGGAGCTCCAATTTTTAGGCACACGGGGGCTCTCCAAACGTGACATGGTGTCCGCTAAAGAGTGGAGCCAATTTTTCATTCAAAAAGTCAAATGGCGCTCCTTCCCTTCCAAGCCCTGCCGTGCACCCAAACAGTGGTTTACCCCTACATATGAGGTATCAGCGTACTCAGGACAAATTGGACAACAACGTTCGTGGTTCAGTTTCTCCTTTTACCATTGTGAAATAAAAAAAATTGTTGCTGAAAGATAATTTTTGTGACTAAAAAGTTAAATGACAGAAAAAAAGACTCGCACATCCAAACTAGTGTGAATAGGTGCATACCAGGAGCAGCTACCTCCATACATAAATATACAAAAAAGGTTGCACTCTATCGTGCAAAAGCATGTCTAATATGAAATATATGAAATATGAATAGCAAAATTGCTTTTGAACATTAGGAAAATATTTAAGAGACGCTTTGCACAGAATTTGATATAATCAAATAGTGTGAGCCCATCATGGGCTCACACTATTTGATTATATCAAATTCTGTGCAAAGCGTCTCTTAAATATTTTCCTAATGTTCAAAAGCAATTTTGCTATTCATATTTCATATATTTCATATTAGACATGCTTTTGCACGATAGAGTGCAACCTTTTTTGTATATAAAAAGTTAAATGTTCATTTTTTCCTTCCATGTTGCTTCTGCTGCTGTGAAGCACCTGAAAGGTTAATAAACTTCTTGAATGTGGTTTTGTGCACCTTGAGGGGTGCAGTTTTTAGAATGGTGTCACTTTTGGGTATTTTCAGCCATATAGATCCCGTAAACTGACTTCAAATGTGAGGTGGTCCCTAAAAAAAATGGTTTTGTAAATTTCGTTGTAAAAATGAGAAATCGCTGGTCAAATTTTAACCCTTATAACTTCCTAGCAAAAAAAAATTTTGTTTCCAAAATTGTGCTGATGTAAAGTATACATGTGGGAAATATTATTTATTAACTATTTTGTGTCACATAACTCTCTGGTTTAACAGAATAAAAATTCAAATTGTGAAAATTGCGAAATTTTCAAAATTTTCGCCAAATTTCCGTTTTTATCACAAATAAACGCATAATTTATTGACCTAAATTTACCACTAACATGAAGCTCAATATGTCACGAAAAAACAATCTCAGAACCGCTAGGATCCGTTGAAGCGTTCCTGAGTTATTACCTCATAAAGGGACACTGGTCAGAATTGCAAAAAACGGCCAGGTCATTAAGGTCAAAATAGGCTGGGTCATGAAGGGGTTAACCCCTTTACCCCCAAGGGTGGTTTG
This sequence comes from Ranitomeya imitator, assembly GCF_032444005.1. Taxonomy (NCBI): domain Eukaryota; kingdom Metazoa; phylum Chordata; class Amphibia; order Anura; family Dendrobatidae; genus Ranitomeya; species Ranitomeya imitator. The sequence continues at coordinate 740,804,086 of NC_091283.1, forward strand.
CACGTTAATGACCAGGCCAATTTTTACAATTCTGACCACTGTCCCTTTATGAGGTTATAACTCCGAAACGCTTCAACGGATCCTGGTGATTCTGACATTGTTTTCTCGTGACATATTGTACTTCATGATAGTGGTAAAATTTCTTTGATAGTACCTGCGTTTATTTGTGAAAAAAACGGAAATTTGGCGAAAATTTTGAAAATTTCGCAATTTTCAAACTTTGAATTTTTATGCAATTAAATCACAGAGATATGTCACACAAAATACTTAATAAGTAACATTTCCCACATGTCTCCTTTACATCAGCATAATTTTGGAACCAATTTTTTTTTTTGTTAGGGAGTTATAAGGGTTAAAAGTTGACCAGCAATTTCTCATTTTTACAACACCATTTTTTTTTAGGGACCACGTCTCATTTGAAGTCATTTTGAGGGGTCTATATGATAGAAAATGCCCAAGTGTGACACCATTCTAAAAACTGCACCCCTCAAGGTGCTCAAAACCACATTCAAGAAGTTTATTAACCCTTCAGGTGTTTAATAGGAATTTTTGGAATGTTTAAATAAAAATGAACATTTAACTTTTTTACACAAAAAATTTACTTCAGCTCCAATTTGTTTTATTTTACCAAGGGTAACAGGAGAAATTGGACCCAAAAAGTTGTTGTCCAATTTGTCCTGAGTACGCTGATACCCCATATGTGGCAGTAAACCACTGTTTGGGCGCATGGGAGAGCTCGGAAGGGAAGGAGCGCTATTTGACTTTTCAGTGCAAAATTGACAGGAATTGAGATGGGACGCCATGTTGCGTTTGGAGAGCCACTGATGTGCCTAAACATTGAAACCCCCCACAAGTGACACCATTTTGGAAAGTAGACCCCCTAAGGAACTTATCTGGATGTGTGGTGAGCACTTTGACCCACCAAGTGCTTCACAGAAGTTTATAATGCAGAGCCGTAAAAATAAAAAATCATATTTTTTCACAAAAATTATATTTTTGCCCCCAATTTCTTATTTTTCCAAGGGTAAGAGAAGAAATTGGACCTCAAAAGTTGTTGTCCAATTTGTCCTGAGTACGCTGATACCCCATATGTGGCAGTAAACCACTGTTTGGGCGCATGGGAGAGCTCGGAAGGGAAGGAGCGCAGTTTGACTTTTCAATGCAAAATTGACAGAAATTGAGATGGGACGCCATGTTGCGTTTGGAGAGCCACTGATGTGCCTAAACATTGAAACCCCCCACAAGTGACACCATTTTGGAAAGTAGACCCCCTAAGGAACTTATCTAGAGGTGTGGTGAGCACTTTGACCCACCAAGTGCTTCACAGAAGTTTATAATGCAGAACCGTAAAAATAAAAAATCATATTTTTTCACAAAAATTATATTTTTGCCCCCAATTTTTTATTTTTCCAAGGGTAAGAGAAGAAATTGGACCTCAAAAGTTGTTGTCCAATTTGTCCTGAGTACGCTGATACCCCATATGTGGCAGTAAACCACTGTTTGGGCGCATGGGAGAGCTCGGAAGGGAAGGAGCGCAGTTTGACTTTTCAATGCAAAATTGACAGAAATTGAGATGGGACGCCATGTTGCGTTTGGAGAGCCACTGATGTGCCTAAACATTGAAACCCCCCACAAGTGACACCATTTTGGAAAGTAGACCCCCTAAGGAACTTATCTAGAGGTGTGGTGAGCACTTTGACCCACCAAGTGCTTCACAGAAGTTTATAATGCAGAACCGTAAAAATAAAAAATCATATTTTTTCACAAAAATTATATTTTTGCCCCCAATTTTTTATTTTTCCAAGGGTAAGAGAAGAAATTGGACCTCAAAAGTTGTTGTCCAATTTGTCCCGAGTACGCTGATACCCCATATGTGGCAGTAAACCACTGTTTGGGCGCATGGGAGAGCTCGGAAGGGAAGGAGCGCCGTTTGACTTTTCAATGCAAAATTGACAGGAATTGAGATGGGACGCCATGTTGCGTTTGGAGAGCCACTGATGTGCCTAAACATTGAAACCCCCCACAAGTGACACCATTTTGGAAAGTAGACCCCCTAAGGAACTTATCTGGATGTGTGGTGAGCACTTTGACCCACCAAGGGCTTCACAGAAGTTTATAATGCAGAGCCATAAAAATAAAACAAAATTTTTTTCCCACAAAAATTATTTTTTAGCCCCCAGTTTTGTATTTTCCCTAGGGTAACAGGAGAAATTGGACCCCAAAAGTTGTTGTCCAATTTGTCCTGAGTACGCTGATACCCCATATGTGGGGGGGAACCACCGTTTGGGCGCATGGGAGGGTTCGGAAGGGAAGGAGCGCCATTTGGAATGCAGACTTAGATGGAATGGTCTGCAGGCGTCACATTGCGTTTGCAGAGCCCCTAATGTACCTAAACAGTAGAAACCCCCCACAAGTGACACCATTTTGGAAAGTAGACCCCCTAAGGAACTCATCTTGATGTGTTGCAAGAGCTTTGAACCCCCAAGTATTTCACTACAGTTTATAACGCAGAGCCATGCAAATAAAAAATATTTTTTTTTCCACAAAAATTATATTTTAGCCCCCAGTTTTGTATTTTTCCAAGGTTATCAGGAGAAATTGGACCCTAAATTTTGTTGTCCAATTTGTCCTGAGTACGCTGATACCCGATATGTGGGGGGGAACCACCGTTTGGGCGCATGGGAGGGCTCGGAAGGGAAGGAGCATCATTTGGAATGCAGACTTAGATGGATTGGTCTGCAGGCGTCACATTGCGTTTGCAGAGCCCCTAATGTACCTAAACAGTAGAAACCCCCCACAAGTGACCCCATATTGGAAACTAGACCCCTCAATGAACTTATCTAGATGTGTTGTGAGAACTTTGAACCCCCAAGTGTTTCACTACAGTTTATAACGCAGAGCCGTGAAAATAAAAAATCTTTTTGTTTTCCCACAAAAATTATTTTTTAGCCCCCAGTTTTGTATTTTCCCAAGGGTAACAGGAGAAATTGGTCCACAAAAGTTGTTGTCCAATTTGTCCTGAGTACGCTGATACCCCATATGTTGGGGTAAACCCCTGTTTGGGCACACAGGAGAGCTCGGAAGGGAAGGAGCACTGTTTTACTTTTTCAACGCAGAATTGGCTGGAATTGAGATCGGACGCCATGTCGTGTTTGGAGAGCCCCTGATGTGCCGAAACAGTGGAAACCCCCCAATTATAACTGAAACCCTAATCTAAACACACCCCTAACCCTAATTCCAACGGTAACCCTAACCACACCTCTAACCCTGACACACCCCTAACCCTAATCCCAACCCTATTCCCAACTGTAAATGTAATCTAAACCCTAACCCTAACTTTAGCCCCAAACCTAACTGTAGCCCCAACCCTAACCCTAACCCTAATCCTAGCCCTAACCCTAGCCCTAACCCTAACCCTAATCCTAGCCCTAGCCCTAACCCTAGCCCTAACCCTAACCCTAGCCCTAGCCCTAACCCTAACCCTAGCCCTAACCCTAGCCCTAACCCTAGCCCTAACCCTAACCCTAGCCCTAACCCTAGCCCTAACCCTAGCCCTAACCCTAGCCCTAACCCTAGCCCTAACCCTAGCCCTAGCCCTAACCCTAGCCCTAACCCTAGCCCTAATGGGAAAATGGAAATAAATACATTTTTTTTTATTTTTCCCTAACTAAGGGGGTGATGAAGGGGGGTTTGATTTACTTTTATAGCGAGTTTTTTAGCGGATTTTTATGATTGGCAGCCGTCACACACTGAAAGACCCTTTTTATTGCAAAAAATATTTTTTGCGTTACCACATTTTGAGAGCTATAATTTTTCCATATTTTGGTCCACAGAGTCATGTGAGGTCTTGTTTTTTGCGGGACGAGTTGACGTTTTTATTGAAAACATTTTTGGGCACGTGACATTTTTTTATCGCTTTTTATTCCGATTTTTGTGAGGAAGAATGACCAAAAGCCAGCTATTCATGAATTTCTATTGGGGGAGGCGTTTATACCGTTCCGCGTTTGGTAAAATTGATAAATCAGTTTTATTCTTCGGGTCAGTACGATTACAGCGATACCTCATTTATATCATTTTTTTATGGTTTGGTGCTTTTATACGATAAAAACTATTTTACAGAAAAAATAATTATTTTTGCATCGCTTTATTCTCAGGACTATAACTTTTTTATTTTTTTGCTGATGATGCTGTATGGCGGCTCTTTTTTTGCGGGACAATATGACGCTTTCAGCGGTACCATGGTTATTTATATCTGTCCTTTTGATCGCGTGTTATTCCACTTTTTGTTCGGCGGTATGATAATAAAGCGTTGTTTTTTGCCTCGTTTTTTTTTTTTTTTTCTTACGGTGTTTACTGAAGGGGTTAACTAGTGGGACAGTTTTATAGGTCGGGTCGTTACGGACGCGGCGATACTAAATATGTGTACTTTTATTGGTTTTTTTTTTTTATTTAGATGAAGAAATGTATTTATGGGAATAATATTTTTTTTTTTTTCATTATTTTGGAATATTTTTTTTTTATTTTTTTTACACATTTGGAAAATTTTTTTTTTACTTTTTTACTTTGTCCCAGAGGGGGACATCACAGATCAGTGATCTGACAGTTTGCACAGCACTCTGTCAGATCACTGATCTGACATGCAGCGCTGCAGGCTTCACAGTGCCTGCTCTAAGCAGGCTCTGTGAAGCCACCTCCCTCCCTGCAGGACCCGGATCCGCGGCCATCTTGGATCCGGGGCTCGAGCAGGGAGGGAGGTGAGGAGACCCTCGCAGCAACGCGATCACATCGCGTTGCTGCGGGGGGCTCAGGGAAGCCCGCAGGGAGCCCCCTCCCTGCGCGGTGCTTCCCTGCACCGCCGGCACATCGCGATCATCTTTGATCGCGGGGTGCCAGGGGTTAATGTGCCGGGGGCGGTCCGTGACCGCTCCTGGCACATAGTGCCGGATGTCAGCTGCGATAAGCAGCTGACACCCGGCCGCGATCGGCCGCGCTCCCCCCGTGAGCGCGGCCGATCGGCTATGACGTACTATCCCGTCCAGGGTCAGATAAGCCCAGGGCACCTCGACGGGATAGTACGTCTAAGGTCACAGAGGGGTTAAAGCATGGTGCTGTGAATAAGGGCTCTTATTTCCACAGGTTGGCTGCAAAGTTGTCATAAACATTTTGTCCATTCTTTGCACATTAATGGGTTTATTGACACATTCATTCAATAGAATTGCATTTATATGATTCTAACTGGTATCTTGTTTAAATTCTTTGATGTGCTAATCATTTTTTGGTAACAATGTATTATAAAATTTGTAACTGAAACCAGTGGAAGTTTGTTATTGCCACATCATGGGCATAACTTGGTGTCTAACCATGTTTTGTTTTTTTAAATGTTTTTATTAGTCTGTCCAATTGCATGTGTTGTTAATAAAATTCATATATTTATTTGCTAAATTTTGGGTGTTACCTATCTTTGAGTATGCACCAATCTCAAATTCGGCCCAATCTTTGCACATTTAGATTCATGTTTGGATTTGCTAGCTTTTTACCTAAAAATTGGCAAAAGTTGACCAAAGTTCGGTAAATCATCGAGCTCATTAAGGGCTCTTTCAGATGTCAGTTTTTCCAGCAGCATCACGTGCCTCAAAACGTCCTGCACATGTACACACTGATGACACATGGATGACATCCATGTGTCATCAGTGTGACATGTGCAGCCGCCTGTTAGCGCTGTTCCCCGGTGTCAGGTGCTGAAGTGAAGATAGCACATATTACTACTCATGCTGCGATCCACACTAGCAGGGGAAAATGTTGAGAGTTGTATTCAACTGTTAACAGCAAGAGCAGGCAGTAGCTGATGGGAGTATTCATCAGCCTTTGCTAGTGCTATGAATAAACTAAAAAAAAAATTATGTGGAGTTCCCCTGTATTTTTGACAACCAGCTGACAGCTGTGGGATACAACCCTCAGCTGTCAGCTTCAGTAAGGCTGGCTATAAAGAATAAATGAATCCCCCAAGCTGTATATTTTTAATTATTTAAATAAATGGTTTAAAAAATGGTATGAGTTCCTCCCCATTTTTGACTACCAGCCATGCTAAAGCAGACAGCTGGAAGCTGGTATTCTCAGGCTGGTAAGGGGCCATGGATATTGCCCCCTCAGCCTAAAAATAGCAGCACGCAGCGGCCCAAGAAAAAGGATCATCTATTAGATGCTTTAATTCGGGCACTTTGCTGGGCTCCTCCCTTTTGCTTTGTGGTGGTGGCAACTCGAGTTCATATTTGTGGGGTTCATATCACCTTTGTGTTGTCCGGTGACATCAAGCCCACGGGTTAATAATGGAGAGGCGTCAATAAGGTGCATTTCCATAACTAATCCAATAGTTGTATTGAATATAAACACACACCCAGAATAAAATCATTTAATTGAAAGACTGGTAGAATCTAATGAATCTAAATTAAACCATACTCACGTCATCGCCAAGTCCAGAGAAGCCACGGTCTCCTGTAACATGATTAAAAATAGTAAAGAACAATATTCCTTAACTGTCCAAAGAGAAGATAATAAACCATTTGTCTGGCGATGACATTTGTCTGGCGATGAGTCTACAGGGCAAATCAGTACGCCTGCGCAGGAGCTGCGACAGCAGCAAGGAAGAGGACGACATCGTATGAAGATGGGAGGCGCCGAACCCGGACCTGCGATGCCCATCAGACCCGGACCGCAGCGGACCCCCCCTGGGTGAGTATAATCTAACTTGTTTTTCTTATCTTTCAGGTTACATCGGGGGCTTATCTACAGCATTACAGAAAGCAGTAGATAAGCCCCTGATGCCGGTGACCGCAGTTTATAGGGCCAAACATTAGTGAAAGACTCCCTTTAAGAATAATAAACATAGTCATAGTCACCTAACACAAATTCCATTGAAGCCCTCATCTCCTGTAATAAAACAAAAATTAAAAACAACCATATCCCTCACCTGTCCGTCTATCCCACACCATAATCCATGTCTGGGAATTAACAGTGACTAGTGGTGATGTCTTCAAGGTTACAGCTGGTCATTGAGACTGCACCGTGAGAAAAATCACTCTGAGATAAAGTGAGTTCACTGCAGTTCAAGCTCAGTGACTTCACCACAGTTCAGATCATTCAGGTCATAGGAGTTCACTGCGAGACACTGAGTAGCAGTAGCACACGTGTCTCTGCTAGATGGAAACAATACAGCCACCATGTAGATGCAGCAGAGCTAGACCCATAGTGTAGACAAATGGATTACTATCTAGGAATATTGTTGACGCCTCTCCATTACTATCCCCTGGGCTAGATGTCACCGGACAATGCAAAGGTGACATCAACCCCACAAATATGAACCCCAGTTGCCACCGCCACAGGAAAAGTGGGAAGAGCAGGGCAAAGTGCCAGAATTGGAGCATCTAATAGATGTGTCAACTTTGGGTGGCTGTGGGCTGCTATTTTTAGGCTGGGGAACCAATATCCATTGCCCCTTACAAGCATGAGAATACCAGCCCCCATTGTCAGCTTTAGCTTGGCTGGTTGTCAATAAAGGTGGGACCCCATGGCATTTGTTTTATTATTTACTTAAATAATTAAAAAAACAGCATGAGGACCCCTCTATTCTTGAAAACCAGCCTTGCTAATGCTGACAGCTAATGGTTGCAGCATGCAACTGTCAGTTTTGACTGGCTGGTTATCAAAAATACAGGGAAACCACGTAATTTAAAAAAAATATATATATATTTATTTATACAGCAGTTGATGGCTCAATATATGCCATTTTCCCTGGTTTCTACCCCTAATATGCACTGTTTGGGCAGTTTTTTGACCCCTCTGGAAGCCACAATAAGGCATTTCTCATTTCCATGACCTAGCAATGCCTTTCTTCACTTAGAATAAAGTCTTCATCTGTATGGGAACATAAATCCTCTGTTAGACTAAAATCTATATCTCTGTGGAGGGGTAGTGGCCTGTTGTGAGTTCCGCTCTGGAGCTCCCTCCTGTGGTTGCTAATGGTATTTTTGCGAGTTCTGCCCTTGGGCTCCCTCTGGTGGTTTCAAGTGGAACTGCTGCTCCGTTAGGTAGCTGTGGCAGCTGCCTTCACTTATCGCCTTGCCTGGGTTTGTTATTTAAACCTGCTCTGGGCTTTAGTCTATGCCTGCTATCAATGTTCTTGGTTGGATTTGATTCTTCCCTTGGATTTCTCATATGGCCAGTCCTTGTCTGCAAAAGATAAGTTTTGTTAGTTTTGTTTGTCCATTTGCTTGGACTCTATTGCTTTGCATTTTGTCTCTTTTGTCCAGCTTGTCACTATGTCTTATTCAGGTTAGCTGGAAGCTCTGGGAAAGCAGATTTGCCCCTCCACACCGTGAGTCGGTGTGGAGTTCATTTTTGTAAACTCTGCATGGATTTTGTGGTTTTTAAAACTGACTGCACAGTATTCTTTGCTCTCTGTCTACCTAGTTTAGCTTTGGCCTCCCTTTGCTGAAATCTAATTTCATTTCTGTGTTTGTCATTTCCCTCTCCATTCACAGTCAATATTTGTGGGGGGCTGTCTTTCCTTTTGGGGGTTTCTCTGAGGCAAGATAGCTTTCTATTTCCTTCTTTAGGGGTAGTTATATCTGAGGCTGTGACGAGGTGTCTAGGGAGTGTCAGGAACATCCCACGGCTATTTCTAGTTGTGTTGTTAGGATTAGGGACTGCGGTCAGTAGAGATACCACCTTCTCAGAGCTGTTCCATGTTGCGTTTTAGCCACCAGGTCATTTCAGTGTGGCCTCTTAACCACCAGGTCATAACAGTGGCCGTGCTGGGATTAAAAACACCCAGCAGGACCACTATCCTCCACATAGATATAAGTGAGGAAAGGCATTGCTAGGTCCTGGAAACAAAAAATGCCTTATAGTGGCTTCCAGGTGTTAGGGCTATCAGAACGCACCGAGTAAATATAAATGTTTTATTGTAATTGATGCATTCACAGCCTGGGGTCCACCGTGCAGGAGAACCTGCTGCTAGCAATGGCGGCTCTATATGGATAATGGATAGACTCGATCCCAGGGAAGCTCAGCACCAGGCAAGAGATCAATAAGACAATCATAGGGGCGGTGGGGTGGAAGGGTCTCCGCCGCCTTTTTGGAGAACACGTCCGCATAGGACCAATATTGCTTGGGGAGAGAGGATAGATCTGCGGGTACCTCAGTAGTAGCAACCTGAACGCACTCCCTCTGACACCTACCCCCACAAGATTCACCCCATCCCAGAATTTTGCCTGAGGACCACTCGATATGAGGAGAGTGGTACCATAGCCAGGGTATCCCCAACAGGACCTCATCAATTCCCTCAGGAATGACGAGCAGAGATATAATCTCCTGATGGGATGGCGACATGGACAGAGTAAAAGGGATGGTCTGGTGTGTTATCTGTGAGGGCAGTGTCAACCCATTCACCACTCGTACCATTACTGGTTGAGCTAGCATTACCAGGGGTATTGCATGACGTTGGGAGAAGGCAGAAGACATAAAATTGCCCTCCACCCCAGAATTCACGCAGAGCTCTACCGAGTGTGTGGATGAGCCTATAGTAATTGTCCCCTTAAAGGACAATTTGGAGGCAAATGTCGCTGTGTCTAGTGTACCTCCACCTACTACCACTAGACACTGACATTTCCTCGACCGCTGGGGACATCTGGTGGCAAGATGTCCCGACTGCTGGCAAACATGACAGACCTTGAGTGCACTAGCGGTCCAGGACTTAGATCCCACTCGTGACTCTTCCATGGCCTGAGGTGACTCAGGGACCAGGACCGGAGATTCCAGAGGTTTGGCGAAGGTGGGAGCCAGCCGAAACCTCTGCCTACACTGGGCTCGCTCTAACCTCGGCTCGTTAAAACGGAGGTCAATACGAGTGGAGACACTATTAACTCCTCCAGTGTGGCAGGAATCTCCCTAGTGGCCAAAGCATCCTTCACGTGATCAGCCAGCCCCCTCTAAAATATGGGGATAAGGGCTTTATCCGACCACTCCAGCTCAGCTGCTAGGGTACGGAAGTGGACGGCAAAATGGCTGACCAAGGACAAACCCTGAGTCAATGCCAGCAGTTGGAGTGCCGTGTCATAGGTGACTCGAGGTCCTAAAAAGACCTGTTTCAGAGTGCTCAGGAACAGCGGAGCACTCTGCACCACATGATCACCACGCTCCCACAGCGGCGTAGCCCATTCCAGCGCCCTTTCCTACAAAAGAGACACAATAAATCCCACCTTTGCCCGCTCCATGGGAAAACGTGCAGCCAGGAGCTCGAGGTAAATAGAGCACTGACTCACTAAACCTCTACAAGATTTACTATCTCCAGAAAATTTTTCTGGCAGTGGGAGGCGAGATAAAGTCGGAACAGGGGTGGCAGTGGACAAGGTTGCTGCAGCTATGCTAGCAGCCTGTACAGCAACTGCGGTAACATCCACAGCTGAGGTTGTGCTCTCAAGAGCCGCCAACCTACCCTCCAGCTGCTGGATATACCGCAAGGACTGCTGTATGTCCGCCATTTAGTAGCCAGACCCTGGCGCTAGTATTCTGTTAGGGCTAGCGTAACGCACCGAGTAAATATAAATGTTTTATTGTAATTGATGCGTTCGCAGCCCGGGGTCCACCGTGCAGGAGAGCCTGCTGCTAGCAATGGCGGCACTATATGGCGATATGAACTAGCTCTGTTATTTCACAGAGTAGCCGTGAAAGCAAAGCACTGCGCCCTGTTAGACTTCACAGAGGCACAGGCTATCTGCCCAACAGAGAGCAGTCAGTGGTAATGCATGCACACAAAACTCCTCGCCGGAGGTGCCAGCATTCTAGGGGCTTATTTCAGCCGGGTCCCTGAATTCATACAAACACACAATCTCCTCGCTGGAGGTGCCAGCATTCTAGGGACTTTTTTCAGCCGGGTCCCTGAACACAATCTTACATGACCACACTGGCGCAAAGCACATAACTTAGAAAGATACTAGCGCATGGCCGTGCGGCCATGTGAGTCTTAACCCCTTCATGACCTTGGGATTTTTTGTTTTTCCGTGTTCGTTTTTCACTCCCCTCCTTCCCAGAGCCATAACTTTTTTATTTTTCCGTCAATTTGGCCATGTGAGGGCTTATTTTTTGTGGGACGAGCTGTACTTTTGAACGACATCATTGGTTTTAGCATGTATTGTACTAGAAAATGGGAAAAAAATTCCAAGTGCGGTGAAATTGCAAAAAAAGTGCAATCCCACACTTGTTTTTTGTTTGGCTTTGTTGCTAGGTTCACTAAATGCTAAAACTGACCTGACAGTTTGATTCTCCAGGTCAGTACGAGTTCATAGACACCTAACATGACTAGGTTATTTTTTACCTAAGTGGTGAAAAAAAATTCCAAACTTTGCTAAAAAAAAAAAAAAATTGTGCCATTTTCCGATACTCGTAGCGTCTCCATTTTTCATGATCTGGGGCCGGTTGAGGGCTTATTTTTTGCGTGCCGAGATGACGTATTTAATGATAGCATTTTGGTTCAGATAAGTTCTTTTGATTGCCCGTTATCGCATTTTAATGCAATGTCACGGCGACCCAAAAAATGTAATTCTGGCGTTCTAATTTTTTTCTCGCTACGCTGTTTAGCGATCAGGTTAATGCTTTTTTTTAATTGATAGATCAGGCGATTCTGAGCGCGGCCATACTAAATATGTGTAGATTTGTTTTTTTTTTATTGATTTATTTTGATTGGGGCGAAAGGGGGGTGATTTAAACTTTTATATATTTTTTTTTTTCACATTTTTTTTAACTTTTCTTTTTACCTTTGCCATGCTTCAATAGCCTCCATGGGAGGCTAGAAGCAGGCACAGCACGATCGCCTCTGCTACATAGCAGCGATCTGCTGTTCGCTGCTTTGTAGCAGAATTGCAGGTGTGCTGTGAGCGCCGACCACAGGGTGGCGCTCACAGCTACCGGCGATCAGTAACCATAGAGGTCTCAAGGTCCTCTATGGTTACAATGGCGAAGCATCGCCGACCTCCGATCATGTGATGGGGGTCGGTGATGACGTCATTTCCGGCTGCCCTGCCGGATGCGGTAGTTAAATGCCACTGTCTGTGTTTGACAGCGGCATTTAACTAGTTAATAGGCGCGGGCAGATCGAGATTCTGCTCGCGCCTATTATGGGCACATGTCAGCTGTTCAAAACAGCTGACATGTCCCGGCTTTGGTGCGGGCTCACCGCCGGAGCCCACATCAAAGCGGGGCTTCTGACCTCGGACGTACTATCCCGTCCGAGGTCAGAAAGGGGTTAAATAGTTGCAGCAAATACAGGACCTTCCTAGAAGGACCAATGAGAGGCTGCTACAGAGCCTGAGCACCTACAGGACCTTCCTGGAGGACCAATGGAGTTAGCTGCAGTATCAAAGCATGTGACACTCGATCTCCACTGAGAGATCTTACTCTGGGCATGTTCAGAACGAGAAAAGCAAGACTTATTCCTAAAAGCGTCTGCTCGCCGCTGCCCAGCACTGGCTTCAATGGCAGAAGCAGGAAAAGCAGCAGTAACTCTTTGTACAGAGTCAGACTGAGCAAGACGCTGGGACTGACATCTCCGCTGAGCAGGCTCCATTGCGGCAGGAGAAGAATGGGGACCGCAGTGGAGATGGCCCAAGATTCCCCCTGTGCAGAGGCGGGAACTTGACCCCTAACACCAGGTTCACATGAATTGGCCAATTTATGTGCTAAACTTTCTCAATTTTTCATATTTCATTTTTTATATTTTTTATACTTTTCATATTTTTCATATTTTTCATATTTCTAATGCAGTTCTGAAATTCAATTTTCAGATTTCATATTTACTTGCTATGGTGCTACAGTGTGCTGCCTTTTTGTTTAAGAGTATATGAGTTGGTGACTCTATGTTCAGCACCTGTTCACACTTAGCCTATGTTTGGATGTGACAGTCAGTTTTTGAAGTTTATAATTAGGTGTCGCCAGCATAGAGATAATACTGGAACCCAAATCTACTTATTGTTTGTTCAATAGGGGCAGTGTATAGAGTGAAAAAATGGGGCTTAGGTCTTAGCCCTGGGAACACCAATAGTAAGGAGACGAGGAGAGGAGTAAGAGCTGGCAAAAGATATGGGGAAGGAGCAGTAAGAGATAGTATGAGAACCAGGAGATAACAGTCTCCTTGAGGCCGATAGAGTGGAGCATAGTGAGGAGGAGCTGGTGATCCACCACGATAACGATTGTTATGCAGCACTAAGTTTATTCTGTTCTGGAAAAGATGTCATTAATAACATGATAGAGCAATTCTGGGGACTCAATGATGTGTGAACTGTGAGTACTTAAATATCTTGTACTTAGAATCTGTGAAGAACACAGATTATTTATATCTCTCATTCGAAGATATGTCTGATTTTATGTATTTCTATTAATGTAAACTTTATATACTACTCCCTATATAAAAGAAAGATGCAATTTTCCTCAACACAAAGGATGTTTTCGTAACCCAGACTTGACTGAAATTTGGAAAGATGAAAACTCAGATCTGTTTTACTCATTATGTTTTTGCTCATTCTGGTTAGCCAATAAAGGTATCACTCCTAGAGTACTTTTGTTGTCATTGGGCAGAAAAGTGCTCATTACTAACAAATCTAGGAGGTTTTCAATGGGAAACAGTGCATGTGGCAGACGAGATATTGAATAAAAATTTGAAATATCTGATTGCCTTGCACAGGCATGTACTACGGAGGACAGAGAATGAACTTCAATCCAATATTGCAGCCAGCATGCAGCCAGCGGGTAAGGAAAGGGTGAATCAAACACCCGAAAACTCCGCCCATATGACCCAAAACCAGTCCCGCCAAATTCAGGTGACAGAGTCCCTTTAAAACAAAAATGTGAGCATTGGCCCACTTTTAGCTCTAGCATTTATTTTGCTCATTTTCTTTGGTGACTCACATTACATGAACAAATTATTACAATATACAGTTGTGTAAAAAGTGTTTGCCTCCATCCTGATTTCCTATTCTTTTGCGTGTTTGTCACACTTAAATCTTTCAGATCATCCAACAAATTTAAATATTAGACAAAGATGACACAAGTAAACACAAAATGCAGTTTTTAAATGAAGGTCTTTATTGTTAGGGGATAAAGAAATTCAAACCTTCAGGGTCCTGTGAAAAAGTGATTTCCCCACCTTCAAAGGGAAGGTGCCATCAAAAAAAAAATTTTTTCAGAAATTGTAAAAATGTAAAGAATTAATGATTACATTTTCTTAAAAAATATTATCATTTGTTTATAATTTAGTAAAATATGAAAAATAATTTGAAAAGTTTTGGAATTTCCACTCTTAAACACTAGGGGGAGCAGCTGCTGAAATTTGAGAAAAACCTAGTGTACAACTAGCTCACATTACTGCACTGCAGTAATTACGGGCGGAGCCTGCTGACGTGTGTGATGTCTCCTCTCCTCCCCTCCTGGGTGTTTGCTAAGGGATTAGAGAGGATGATATTCAGGAACCCAGTGAGCAGCCATTTTGTTGGTGACTGCAGAGTATGGCTGCCGTCACACTAGCAGTATTTGGTCAGTATTTTACATCAGTATTTCTAAGCCAAAACCAGGAGTGGAACAATTAGAGGAAAAGTATAATAGAAACATACGCACCACTTCTGTATTTATCACCCACTCCTGGTTTTGGCTTACAAATACTTATGTAAAATACTGACCAAATACTGATAGTGTGAAGGCAGCCTTATACTGACAAGTAGACAGTCACCGAGGATGGCAGGCAGCATGGATTCTGGGAGATATGTGGTGGAGGGAGCAGGGTGACAGCAGCACAGAGTATTTCAGGAGAGCAGTGTGCTGGTCTATGGGGGCCCCCTGTTCGGTGTGCGGAGCAGCCAGGGATTGTACATAGAGCGCTGTCTTTTATACACATGGATGGACCGTCTGCTCCACAGAAATCCAGGAAACATTTCTGCGGATTGATGGCCTGGTCTGATCCAGACTTTGCATGCAGACCCCATTCCCCTCCTCAGATCCTGTCTTCTCCATCCTGTCCTGGCAATGTGTGAAAGCGAGGCGACAGGCGCAGTCCGGGGTGACGCTGGGAAGGAAATGTAGCCATATAGTAACGATAAAAATGAGACCCCTCTCTTCAGCTTCCTCACCAGCCTTCCCCTGACTACACCTAACTGGAAGTCATGCTGCCCCCTCTATTACCCCAGACCCGCGTGCAGGTGCTCAGCCAGAACCACCATAGAATGGGTCCGCTTTCTGAAGATAATACTGCCATAGTGTTCTCACATAATACTGCCATATAGATCACACACAATACTATCAAATAGATCACACAATACTGTCATACAGTTCTCACATAATATCACCATATAGATCACACAATACCGCCAGTGTTCTCACATACCGCCATATAGATCACACATAATACCGCCAGTGTTCTCACATACCACCATATGCTTCTCACATAATACCGCCATATAGATCACCCATAATGCCGCCACATAGATCTCACATGTATTGTAAATACTCGGCCAGAATAAAGTCCTTTATTAATCTTTTTTAAACCATACTGAACGCATAATCCTCGACTCCCTCATCTCCCACAACAAAAATAATAAACCACAATGGGGAAAGACATGCAGGGGGGAGAGGAGTGCATAGGAGAGGATTAGATACTGACTGCTGAGCCGTGTATCTAATCCTGTCCTGTGTGATACTGTGCGGCGCCGTGTATCTAATCCTATCTTGTGTGATACTGTACACAGGACAGGATTAGCTACACAGGACTAGATTAGCTACACAGGACAGAGGTAGCAGTGGTAGATGGTATATAGAGGCAGGCAGCAGTGGTAGATGGTATACAGAGGCAGGCAGCAGTGGTAGATGGTATATAGAGGCAGGCAGCAGTGGTAGATGGTATATAGGGGCAGGCAGCAGTTGTATATAGGGGCAGGTAGCAGTGGTATATGGGGGCAGGTAGCAGTGGTATATAGGGGCAGGTAGCAGTGGTATATAGGGGCAGGTAGCAGTGGTATATAGGGGCAGGTAGCAGTGGTATATAGGAGCAGGTAGCAGTGGTATATAGGGGCAGGTAGAATTTGTATATAGGGGCAGGTAGCAGTGGTATATAGGGGCAGGTAGCAGTGGTATAGGGGGGCAGGTAGCAGTGGTATATAGGAGCAGGTAGCAGTGGTATATAGGGGCAGGTAGCAGTGGTATATAGGGGCAGGTAGCAGTGGTATATAGGGGCAGGTAGCAGTGGTATATAGGGGCAGGTAGCAGTGGTATATAGGGGCAGGTAGCAGTGGTATATAGGGGCAGGTAGCAGTGGTATATAGGGGCAGGTAGCGGTGGTATATAGGGGCTGGTAGCGGTGGTATATAGGGGCTGGTAGCGGTGGTATATAGGGGCTGGTAGCGGTGGTATATAGGGGCTGGTAGCGGTGGTATATAGGGGCAGGTAGCGGTGGTATATAGGGGCAGGTAGCAGTGGTATATAGGGGCTGGTAGCAGTGGTATATAGGGGCAGGTAGCAGTGGTATATAGGAGCAGGTAGCAGTGGTATATAGGGGCAGGTAGCAGTGGTAGATGCATAAGAAAATAAAAACTCTGTGCTTACCTTCAGTCCTCTCCCAGGAAGTGCTGAATCATGTTCAGGGCAGAGCAGTGTGATGATCTCCCTGCTCTGCTCTGAACAGGTCGGCAGTGAGCAGTGATTGCAGCCTGTGCTGTAATATTAAGTACAGGCTGCAAACACAGCTCCTGGCTGCAGATACTCACCCCGAACCTCTCTTCCCAGCAGCAGCTTCTCCCTGGCAGCTCCTGCTATGATCGCACACACTGAGCTGTGTGCGATGACAGAGGAAAATAAAAAACAAAATGGCCGCGATCTCCTCTTACAGCTGTGATGTAGCAGCTCAGGGGGCGTGCCCAAGTCACAGCTGAGAGGCAGGAGAAGCAGCCTCAATGAAAGAGATGCGGTCGGGTCTGACCGTTGGCTCCTATGTCCATGGCTGCCGTAAGTGAGGTGTGCAAGTGTCGTGCCCAGACACTTACACCCACACTAATGAAAATGGCAGCCTCCAGTGGTAAAAGTAAAAATGAATAAATAAAAAAGTATGAAAGTAGTACATTTACTTTTGTATTAAAAATAATTGATTATATAATCAATAATTATTAATACAAAAACTAAAATCACGGCACCCTCCCTTTAAAACATACATTAACTGTAGTTTATCACATCTTTGGAAAGCTGAGCTCAAATTCCCTAGCCACGCGCAGGCCTAATTACTGCCCCACCTGTTCTCAATCAAGAAATTACTTAAATAGGACCTGCTTGACAAGGTGAAGCAGAACAAAAGATCCGCATAAGGTAGACATCATTCCACAATCAAGAAAAATTCTGGAACAATGTGAAACAAAGTAATTGAGATCTATCAGTCTGGAAAAGGTTTTAAAATAATTTCTAAAGCTTTGGGACTCCAGCAGACCAAAGTGAGAGCCAATACCCACAAATGGCGAAAGCATGGAACCGTGGTGAATCTTCCCAGGAGTGGCCGGCCAACCAATATTACCCCTAGAGCTCAGCATTGACTCATCCAAGAGGTCACAAAAGACCCCAAAACAAAATTCAAAGAAATGCAGGCCTCACTTGCCTCAGTTAAAGTTAGTTTTCATTACACCACCACAAGAAAGATGGGGAAAAATGGCCTGCATGGTAGAGTTCCACGACAGAAACCACTGCTGAACAATAAGAACATAATGGCTGTCCTCAGTTTTGCCAGAAAACATCTGGATGGATCCCAAGACTTTTGGCAGAATACTGATTGGACTGAAGAGACAAGAGTTCAACTTTTTGGAAGTTGTATGTCCCATTACATCTGGCGTTGAAGTAACACAGCATTTCAGAAAAGGAACATCATACCAACAGTAAAATATAATGGTGGTAGCGTTATGGTCTGGGGCTTTTTTGCTGCTTTAGGACCTGGAAGATTTGCTGTGCAAAATGGAACCATGAATTCTGCTGTCTACTGGAGAATGTCCTTCCATCTGTTCGTGACCTCAAGCTGAAGCACACTTGGGTTATGTAGCAGGACAATGATCGAAAACACAACAGCAAGTCCATATTTGAATGGCTTAATTACAACAATACTTCAAAGATGAGTGAGCCAAAATTACTCCAGAATATTATAAAACACTAAATTCTAGTTATCGCAAATGATTGATCTCAGTTTTTGCTGCTAAGGGTGGTCCAACCAGTTATTAGGTTTAGGAGCAATCACTTTTCACACTTTTTCACACATACTAAAGACTTTCATTTAAAAACTGCATTTTGTGTTTACTTGTGTTATTTTAGTGCAATATTTAAATTTGTTTGGTGATATGAAACATTTAAGAGTTACAAACATGCAAAAAATAGGTACTCGGGAAGGAGCAAATACTTTTTCACCCAACTTTATATATGGTAGATGATTTTCTGTAATCTTATGAAAGATATAGAAAGTATTGTAGTCACTGTTGCTGGAATGTGTGGCAGACAGTCACATTAGTATGATCACTTTTCCATCTACAACAACGGTCTATGGTATATACCAAGTCCCTATCTTCACTAATGACTAAAATAATGTGCATTACTGTAAAAACTGATGTAGCCTAGTAACAAATTGCCACACTTGCCTACTGATGTGGCTACTACTGCTGACTTCCTGGCCAACAACTAACTCTTCTTTCCCATTCGCACCTTTGTTTGCAGACAGAGTCCTCCGCTCACTGCTGCTGTTCTCTAGATTGGAATTCCTGTACTGCCACTAGTTCACGCTTGGACTATTAAAGGGTCTTCATCTCTAGACAATGTCCAGCTATTCTAAGTTGCTGACATATCATTAGAAAGGATTTCAACATTACCTTTCCTTAGAAGAAAGAAAGGATTATGTATGGCCCATCCATCCAGGTTATAAAAAAATAAATTTTATTATGAGAACATTTTTTCCACAAAAACCTGTTGAGTTC
This sequence comes from Ranitomeya imitator, assembly GCF_032444005.1. Lineage (NCBI taxonomy): Eukaryota > Metazoa > Chordata > Amphibia > Anura > Dendrobatidae > Ranitomeya > Ranitomeya imitator. The sequence continues at coordinate 740,823,114 of NC_091283.1, forward strand.
TGGCTCACTCAGGCGCCCTTAGTCATAGGATGTGACAAATGATGTACTTCTGCCTGTTACCCATAATGCTAGAAATTTGCCTGCCTGACTGTGAATTCTGACTTCTATTTTGGAAGTTAACTGGTGACATTTTTCAGCCCTCTTGTCTGTCCGTCCTCTTATCAACCTGGACACTCACTATCGATATGTCAAAATCCTCCTTATGGAGGTTAATGGTGATAAATAAGCAGCCTATACTCCCTAGCTTAGCTAAATCTATAGCCATGTTGTCTAAACAAAATTTTATGAGAGAACCTTTTGTGTCTAAACGTTTCTGAAATATAAAGGTTGGTACTATCTAAATCTACAGTAAGCCGCTAACTATAAAGAATTATTAGTTATCAAAACACATAACTGGTAAATAAAAATTGTGATAAACATTGAAGCATTTCAGGCCCCATTTGCTTTTTTTGTGTGTAATATTTAATAGCCCATAGGATTTATTAATTATTGATTGCTTTTTTGATATTTTGTGTTATTTGGTGAATTTTTATTTTCTGTTATCAGTATCTATGAATGAATATCGTTTATGTTATTTTACATTAAATATATTACTTTACGCATTTGAATATTTTTCTAGAGAGACAATTTCACAAAAATTCTCAGGGTTTTTTTTGTGAATGGCATTATTTTTTGCACTCTAATGCTTATACTTTATTTTAGTTCATTGGTAAGCTGTCTGTACTTTCCACCATACAACGTCAAGGTACAGTACACTGATATAATATTGTAACAATGTTACTTCTCAAACACTGTAGAAAGGGGTTCAAGTTTGGTCCTTTATTAAGGGATTACAAAGACTGGTACATGCTCCTACCCCTTTAAGCATGTCCCGGTTATTGTTATGTAAATGTGATCTCAATCTGCTATGTATATAGTGTTTTCCAACTGGTTGCTGCTATATAAATGTTTTATAATACTGTGCATAGTTCCTCCATAGTTGTATAGGGACAGTGTAGAACCTTAGTTGGGCAACAAGATGGATATATAATAAGTAGTTGATTATAGGGGGAGTTTACTGAGGTAAGGCAGGAACAGATTCCTGGTAGTCAGAGGGGCTAGGAGGCCTGAACAGCTTGGGTGAGCCTTAGAGCCCGAGCTACCTAGCAGCTCCGTAACATTAAAAGCGAGAAGCCCAGCCATCCAGGGCCCAGTGGGCCAGAAGTACAACTTGAGCTGAAGTGTGACAGCAGTGGTGGAGCACAGGCTACAGTCGAGGTTACAACAGTACAGGGACGCAGGTGGCTCTATAATGGGGTAGCTTACTGCATGGGCAGATGCCCTCAGATCCAGGCCAAAACGGATGAGGGAACACCTGAGCATAGTGAGTCTGAACAGGTAGGACGCTGTGTTACCGCAAGAGATGCTAGGACCCGGGCACGAACTGAAGACCATAGGAAAATGAGCAAGGAAAGTGGAGAATGAGGAATGTATGGAACCCTATGCTGTTGTTGTATCTAAAAAGGATGTGATATAAATAGAAGCAAGTAAAGTTTTGCATTTTAAGTTACAATTGGACTGGGTCTCTGTTTGTGCGCAAAAGAAAGGACAAGGCCTTCAGCAACTTGAAGGAGATCCTAAGGAGGTGGAGAACAGAGAGGCAAGTACACTGACCAAAGTACGGTCTATTTGTATGAAGGGAGACCAGAGTGCACAAAATCTGATATGCTTATCCACGACTACAGCTGTGGTGCTCCCTCACACTTTTACCATCCGCATGAGGACACAGCACAAGCAGTGTCAAAATACAGCACATCCTTAACAGTTATATTCACTTTTAAAGTTAGAAAATAGTAATACTTTTTGTCAATATTCTGTGAATATTAGTCTTTTTATACTTTAGCTTTAATTTTCGTGTTTTTTCATAGAAACATTGCTGTCTCACATGCAGTCATCTCTCCTAGACAGACATATGTTGAATTGTGTTGCAAATTATTTTTGTTGCCATGTATACAATGAAAACAGCATATGGCTCCATTTGACAGATCCATCTTATGCTGTTTTTTTCAGTTTTACATTTTGTTATGTTATTGACTTTTACAGTTAGGGCCAGAAATATTTGGACAGTGACACAATTTTCGCGAGTTGGGCTCTGCATGCCACCACATTGGATTTGAAATGAAACCTCTACAACAGAATTCAAGTGCAGATTGTAACGTTTAATTTGAAGGGTTGAACAAAAATATCTGATAGAAAATGTAGGAATTGTACACATTTCTTTACAAACACTCCACATTTTAGGAGGTCAAAAGTAATTGGATAAATAAACATAACCCAAACAAAATATTTTTATTTTCAATATTTTGTTGCAAATTCTTTGGAGGCAATCACTGCCTTAAGTCTGGAACCCATGGACATCACCAAACGCTGGGTTTCCTCCTTCTTAATGCTTTGCCAGGCCTTTACAGCCGCAGCCTTCAGGTCTTGCTTGTTTGTGGGTCTTTCCGTCTTAAGTCTGGATTTGAGCAAGTGAAATGCATGCTCAATTGGGTTTAGATCTGGAGATTGACTTGGCCATTGCAGAATGTTCCACTTTTTGGCACTCATGAACTCCTGGGTAGCTTTGGCTGTATGCTTGGGGTCATTGTCCATCTGTACTATGAAGCGCCGTCCAATCAACTTTGCAGCATTTGGCTGAATCTGGGCTGAAAGTATATCCCGGTACACTTCAGAATTCATCCGGCTACTCTTGTCTGCTCTTATGTCATCAATAAACACAAGTGACCCAGTGCCATTGAAAGCCATGCATGCCCATGCCATCACGTTGCCTCCACCATGTTTTACAGAGGATGTGGTGTGCCTTGGATCATGTGCCGTTCCCTTTCTTCTCCAAACTTTTTTCTTCCCATCATTCTGGTACAGGTTGATCTTTGTCTCATCTGTCCATAGAATACTTTTCCAGAACTGAGCTGGCTTCTTGAGGTGTTTTTCTGCAAATTTAACTCTGGCCTGTCTATTTATGGTATTGATGAATGGTTTGCATCTAGATGTGAACCCTTTGTATTTACTGTCATGGAGTCTTCTCTTTACTGTTGACTTAGAGACAGATACACCTACTTCACTGAGAGTGTTCTGGACTTCAGTTGATGTTGTGAACGGGTTCTTCTTCACCAAATTAAGTATGCGGCGATCATCCACCACTGTTGTCATCCGTGGACGCCCAGGCCTTTTTGAGTTCCCAAGCTCACCAGTCAATTCCTTTTTTCTCAGAATGTACCCAACTGTTGATTTTGCTACTCCAAGCATGTCTGCTATCTCTCTGATGGATTTTTTCTTTTTTTCAGCCTCAGGATGTTCTGCTTCACCTCAATTGAGAGTTCCTTTGACCGCATGTTGTCTGCTCACAGCAACAGCTTCCAAATGCAAAACCACACACCTGGAATCCACCCCTGACCTTTTAACTACTTCATTGATTACAGGTTAATGAGGGAGACGCCTTCAGAGTTAATTGCAGCCCTTAGAGTCCATTGTCCAATTACTTTTGGTCCCTTGAAAAAGAGGACGCTATGCATTACAGAGCTATGATTCCTAAACCCTTTCGCCGATTTGGATGTGGAAACTATCATATTGCAGCTGGGAGTGTGCACTTTCAGCCCATATTATATATATAATTGTATTTCTGAACATGTTTTTGTAAACAGCTAAAATAACAAAACTTGTGTCACTGTCCAAATATTTCTGGCCCTAACTGTATATTTTCATATTTTGGGTTTTGGATTTTAGATTCTGCAAACCTGTAAATTAAAATGACTATTTTACTGCCTTTTTATGTTATGTCTGTACATTTTCCTAGTATAATGATTGTCACTGCTATGATTTATTTAGTTAGATGTTTTCAGACCTGCTTTTAGATGCCTGTCTGTTCAGAATACCTGCTTCCCACTGCATCTGTTTAGTATTCAGTTTAGACTGCATCACTAATCATGTGGTTCCCCTTGGGTCTTGATTTGTAGTACTGCTAATAAATCATTGGCTCTTGACTGTCTTTTACAGATTCGGAAACTTACGTGCTAAGCGAGTGACCTTGCAATATACAGAATTCAGTGTGTGTATAATCCGCTAGAGTGGTACTTGCTTGTTTTAGTTTTATTAATTAAAGGCAGAAACTAATATTTTGGAATAAAACTGCTCTCAGACCAAAGTCAGAGGTTTCTACTTCAAGAAAAAATGGCCAGTCAAAATATGGGTGATATAGAACCTAAGTAAGGAAAAACGAGATTTAAGGAGCTTCAAGGCTTAAATTGCAGAACCTGGCCAGTTCTCAGAATTATCATTTTTAAGAGTGGGTGCTACCACTCTAACTACCATAAGAAAATATTTCTTAATGGATTGCTGGTAATAGTTTGCAAATCCAAATAATCTTTGATGGTCCTTCAGGATCACAGACCATGTTCAATCGAAATAGCAGACAGATTTTCTATAAGTCCAATTTTGGCCATCTGTTTCTATAAGACTTCTGTGTATTCCTGACATGAAATTGGTGAGTAGTGATGAGCGAACGTGCTCGCCACTACTCGTTACTCGCCCGAGTGTCACTATGTTCACTATGTCTGAAGTCAGAACTGAATATCGACAGCCTTGTTGATGCTGGTAGTCTACAAATGCTTTCTTCTGCTCACAAATCCTTTACAAAATATGCAGTGTAGAGTTCAAATGCATGGAGAGGACATGACACATCAGTCGGTGAGCCAGAAGCTGCAAGTGCTGCAGAATCACGGCAAGGGCAGATGACTTTCTAAAATGGGTACGCAGAGCCTCGTACTTTTCCTAGCAGATCTGGCACCTCCGTGTCGCTTTTTTGAAAGCGTTCAACAATGAGGTTAAGCACACGGGCCAGGCAAGGCACTTGTGTGAGTTTGCCTTGACACAGAGCAGCCACCAGGTTCCAGCCATTGCCACACATGACAATACCTGGCTGTAGGTTGAGCGGTGTCAGCCATATATCTGACTGCTCTTTCAGAGCTATCCACAAAGCTTCATCATTGTGCGGCTTGTCACAGCATATTACCTTCAGCACAGCCTGTTGCCGCTTGGCTGAGGCAGTGCTGCAGTGCTTCCAGCTTGTGACTGATGTGTTACTTTTGGAGATGAAGGCTGAAGAGGACGTGAAGGAGGAGGAGGTGCAGGAGCTGTAGACTGCGGGGGCAACCCAGATTGAGGAAGGGTCTGCAATTCTCGGGTTTGGAGCACCATCTCAAAGTCAGACTGGGTCCTGGCTTCCACTATGTTAATCCAGTGTGCCGTTAGTGAGATGCACCATCCCTGACCATAAGCACTTGTCCATGTGTCTGTGGTTAGGTGGACTTTCTCAATAACAGCATTGTGGAGGGCACCGGTAATATTGTGGGACATGTGCTTGCTTGTGTGATATCGTGACAGCAGAGCGGGAAAAATTGTGGTGGCTGGGTAACGAGTACCTTGTGATGGTCACCACAATCAGGTTGTGGAAAGCTTATGTCTCCCAAGGGCCTAAAATGCAACATTTCCAGCGCAAGCAGATGACAAATGTGTGAATTTAGCACTGTGGCATTGGATGCGTATTTCGGCTTGCATTCCAAGGACTGGGGTATGAACAATTGAAAGCTGCGCTGGGACAAGGAAGTGGACGTGCTTGTTGATGGTGCTATTTCAGTTTCAGTTTGTGTGCAACTGCAGATGCAGGGCATGAGGCATCTTAAAATGCACCATGGACAGTGGATTGGCTTGCACGCACAACATCGGAAGAAGCATTGGTAACACCCGCAGACACTGTTCATGGAGCCTTGTGTTCAACCAACAAAGTCAATTGCTTTGCTGCCATGTGCCTGATCATGCTTGTGGTGGTTAGGATGGGATTTTTCCTACCCCTGCTGCTGTGGGCATGGCTGGTGGTGCAAATTGCCTTTTTGAGTTTATCGGCACAGTCTTTAAAAAACAACCAGGCTGTTACAGGGACATTCAGTGTTTCCCTCTCCCACACTACCTCCTCACTTCGACCCCTGTCTTTCGGTGTTCCCCAAGGCTCAGTTCTAGGACCCCTACTCTTCTCCATCTACACCTTCGGCCTGAGACAGCTGATGTAATGCCTTGGTTTGCTATATCATCAATACGCCGATGACACACAGATCTACCAATCTGTACCTGACATCATCATCCCTCAACATTACCCGTGCTCTCAACAATGCTGTTACCAGGAAAGTCCACCTAACACAGACACGCGGACAAGTGCTTGTGGGCAGGGATGGTACATCTCAATGACGGCACACTGGGTTAACATAGTGGAAGCCGGGACCCAGTCAGACCTTGGGATGGAACACATCCTCCCCATGCTGAGGATTGCTGGCCCTACGTCAATCAGGGTTGCCCCTACAGTCTACAGCTCCTGCACCTCCTCCTCCTCTTCTTCATCCTCCATCTCTGAAATCAACACATCAGTCAGAAGCTGGAAGCACTGCAGCACTGCCTCAGCCAAGCGGCAACAGGCTGTGCTGAAGCTAATCTGCATAGGTGACAAACTGCACAATGCAGAAGAGTTGTGGACAGCGCTGAAAGAGCAGTCAGATGTTTGGATGACACCGCTGAACCTACAGCAAGGCATAGTCGTGTGTGACAATGACCGTAACCTGGTGGCGGCTCTGAGGCAAGGTGAGCTCACACACGTACCTTGCTTGGCCCATGTGCTTAACCTCGTGGTTCAATGTTTTCTGAAAAGCTACCCTGAGCTGCCAGATCTGCTAGTGCAAGTACGCCATCTGTCTGCCCATTTTAGAAAGTCAGCTACAGCTTCAGCTGCCCTTTCCATGCTTCAGCAGCGGTTTCAGCTTTCAGCTAACTGACTGTTGTGTGATGTCCCCACGTGCTGGAATTCTATGCTACATATGTTGGAAAGGATTTGTGTGCAGAAGAGGGCCGTTGTTGACTACCAACATCAAGACCGTTGAATTTCAGGTCAGGCTCCACACATAAGACCTCAGGAGTGGACATGGATGTCAGACATATGTAGCATCCTCCAAAATTTTGAGGACTGCACCAAGATGGTGAGCGGTGAGGACGCCATAATTAGCATCACCATCCAGCTTCTCAGCATTCTGAAAAACTTTCTGCTCACAATCAAAGAGGATGCATTGCAGGCGGAGCATGAGGACATGGAGCAAGGGAACATGCAGGGGGATTACACTCAGCCCAGCCTCATGTCTTCTCAACGTGGATTGGTAGGCAATGAAAAAGGAGGAGGGGGAAGAACAGGAGCTATAATAATAATAATAATCTTTATTTTTATATAGCGCTAACATATTCCGCTGTGCTTTACATTTTGCACACATTATCATCACTGTCCCCGATGGGGCTCACAAGCTAAGTTCCCAATCAGTATGTCTTTGGAATTTGGGAGGAAACCGGAGTGCCCGGAGGAAACCCATGCAAACACGGAGAGAACATACAAACTCTTTGCAGATATTGTCCTTGGTGGGGTTTGAACCCAGGACTCCAGCGCTGCAAGGCTGCAGTGTCTAACCACTGCGCCACCGTGCCGCTACTTTGATGCGCTATAGACGGTTCTATAAACACATATGTATTAGCTTCTGCTCAGCGGGAATGGCCTGAGGATAGGGAGGAGGAGGATGAGGATGAGGAAGAGGAGGACAGCATGGTCAGTCATCCTGTTGGTGAGGACACGGAAGTCTTGCCTGTTAGCAGTCTGGCACGCATGGGTGACTTTATGTTGCGCTGCATTTCACGTGATCGTCGGATTATCAAAATTTGGGGTGACACTCATTATTGGTTGGTGACACTTCTAGACGCATGCTACAAGGAGAACTTTCAATCTTTCTGCCTGAGGCAGAGGTGAACTATAATGTTGCAGTACCACAGGGCCCTTGTAGCAGAATTAGTTAGAAAATTCCCACGTGAGAACGCTGGCAGCAGACGCCAAAGTTTGTTGAACAACCAAGGACTCCAAGCGAGAGAGTCAGAAGTACAATCCAGCTCAGGCAGGGGAACAATAGCCAAGTTGTGGGACAGTTTTTTCAGACCCTCCCATCGTGGTGGCAAAGAGGCAAGGGGTGCTGTCACAAGAAGTGCAATGTTTGGAACGATGTGAGGGAGTACCTTGCAGATCGTACAAACGTCCTCCGTAATTCCTCTGTGCCTTTTAATTATTAGGTATCCAAGCTGGACACGTGGCATGAACTGGCTCTCTACGCCTTGGAGGTCCTGGCCTGCCATGCTGCTAGCGTTTTGTCAGAGAGCGTTTTTAGTGCCGCTGGTGGAATTATAACAGATAAGCGCATCCACCTGTCAACTGAAAATGCTGACAGGCTGCCTCTTATAAAAATGAACAAGGCCTGGATTGGGAAAGACTTCTGTACACCAACCAAGTGAAAACAGCAAAACATAACCTCAAATGCATTCTCTCTTTTGGGGAGGTGTATTCTCATGCACCTCTTCACAACCACACATGGGTATATGCTTCCAGACTTGGTCTGTTTGTTTTTATCCTCCTCCTTATCCTCATCCTCCTCATCCAGAACCACAATATCACCAGGGTGAACGTGGTCTGTTCGGTGCATTTTGGCCAAGGGTGCTGTGATGACACTCTTTTATTTTTTTAAAAAAGGACAACACATTGGGGAATTGGGCATGACATTACAATGGACCTTCTTCTTAACTCGGTCTCCTGCAATCTGTCCTGTACCTGCCAGTAGATCACCAGGGTGAACGTGGTCTGTACAGTGCATTTTGGGCAAGGGTGCTGTGATGGCACTCTTTTATTTAAAAAAAAAGGATATTACATTGGGGAATTGGGCATGACATTCCATTGGGCTGACTTCTTAACTCGGTCTCCTGCAATCTAAAATGTACCTGCCACTAGATAACCAGGTTGAACGTGCTCGGTACTGTTATAGGCTGTTAAAGTTTGGGCTAGGGGCATGCGATGGCACTAGTGTATTTTTAAAAATGGTACCCCCATTGGGGAATTGTTTGGCAGATCATGCACTGCATTACAAGTCTCAGAGACCCACACCACTACATTGGCTCTAATTCTTAACTCTGTCTCATGAAATGTCTCTTCCTTATCTCCAACGACATGACCAGGGTGCACATGCTCAGTACCGTTATAGGCCAGTGATTTTTGGGCATGGGGGCTGTGAAGGCACTATTTCATTTTGTAAAAACAGGACCCCACATTGGGGAATTGGGCATTACATTACATTGGGCCTACTTCTTAAGTCTTACTTCTTATGTCTCCTGCAATGTGTCCTTTAACTGCCACTAGATGACCAGGGTGCACGTGCTCAGTACTGTTATAGGCCGTTGAATTTTGGGCAAGTGGGATGTGATGGCACTATATTTTTAAGTCCAAAAAGGACACCACATTGGGAAATTGGGCATGGCATTCCATTGGGCCTATTTCTTAACTCGGTCCCCTGCAATCTGTCCTGTACCTACCACTAGATCACCAGGGTCAACGTGCTCTGTTCGGTGCATTTTGGCAAAGGGGGCTGTCATGCCACTCTTTTATTTTTATTTTTTTAAATGATTTTACATTGTGGAATTGGGCATGACATTACATTGGACCTACTTCTTAACTCGGTCTCCTGCAATCTGTCCAGTTCCTGCCAGTAGATCACCAGGGTGAATGTGGTCTGTATGGGGCATTTAGGGCTAGGTGGCTGTGATGGCACTTTTTCAATCAGTCCAAAAAGGACCCCACATTGGGGAATTGGGCATGGCATTCCATTGGACCTACTTATTAACTCTGTCTCCTGCAATGTCTCTTGTTTAACTGCCACTAGATTACCAGTGTGAACGTGATTTTTACTGTTATAGGCCAGTGAAGTTTGGTCAAGGGGGGCTGTGATGGCACTAGTCTATTTTTACAAAAGGTACCCCCCATTGGTGAAACCACATCCTTGTGGCAAACACTTCATAACATTTGACTCCATGATATCTCAGTTTCATCCAACCTTGAAAAGTGGCCACTTGAAGATATGGGTGAAACTTGAGTTACTACATAGTGTTATTCACTATATAAGACCAGAGAAACATGACTAAGACAGATGCCAAAACTGGGGTACCTGTACATGTACAATGTGCCGATACCTGCATAATTGGGGATGCCTATGCAGTATAGGTAATCTCCCAGGGGTTCTCTGTCTTGGTGTTGCTTCTCTGATATTCCAGACAGATGATGTTTAAAAGCCTCTTGGTGATGATCGAACTAAACCGTATTATTATTATTATTATTTATTTATATATTTATTTATATAGCACCATTAATTCCATGGTGCTGTACATGAGAAAGGGTTTACATACAGAGTTATAGATATCGTTTACAGTAAACAAGTTTACAGTGACAGACTGGTACAGAGGGGAGAGGACCCTGTCCTTGGGGACTTACATTCTATGGGGTATTCTATTCTATTCTATACTATATGTAGTTAATCTTCATATATACGTAATCACTATATTTATTTAATGCTTATATTTACTTATTAACCTGTGTATGTTAACACATACAAAAGTGTATGCACTCACACTCTTCAATCATACTATTCCTTGAATTTTGTAGTTTGCAATAAAATTGCCTTTTCTTGTAAGTATTAGCCTTTTTTTAAAGCCGTATCTGAACCTTAGTGTTAAAAACATGTCAAATAAAATTGCCAAATTCTCCTGTAAATAATTGTGCAAAGAGGGAACCATCATACCATTAAAAAAATATGAGTGAATTTTCCTGGGCCCATCCAGTATGTGGGTTCCAAGGCCTAATGGGGTGCATATGACTATGCAGCAGGGCTCGCCTTCCTGCCAATGTATAAAACAAAGGAGTATGGAGCACAAAATGCATATTGTGAAGCGGATTTTCCTGGGCCAGCCAGTATGTGGGTTCCAAAGCGTAATGGGGTGCATATGACTATGCAGCAGGGCTGGCCTTGCTGCAAATGTGTAAAAAAAAAAGGATTACGTGAGTACAAAATGCATATTGTGAAGTGGATTTTCATGTGCCCATCCAGTATGTGGGTTCAAAGGCTTATTGGGGTACATATGAATTGGTAGCAGGGCAGGCCTTGCATTCAATGCAATATTTTTTCAGGAGGCCCTCCTGGACATCTTATGAAAGGGGTATTGTGGTGCGTCGTAATTCTTGGCAGCCCATCCACTCACAGCATAGTTTAGGTGACCCACTGTTTAATAATGGCCCTTTAAGAAGGTTAATGCCGCCTGATGCACCAGTAAAAATAGGCTCTGTGACTTTAAGAGTCCCTCCTTCATAAATGAAACAAGATGGGTCTGCTTATGTGTCACACACCACATGGCCAGCTAGAGGTGTTAAATGTTACAATGACATTTCCCAGTGAATGCATTTGTAGTGGTTGAAAGCAATGTTAAAGTTGAAAAACGCTTCAAAAATGCTGCGTCTGAACTAAGCTTAAGTGGGGTAGGAAATTTTCGGTCTGGGGTTAATTATTTGGCCTTATAGGCAATTCGTTAATCTGCAAAGGATGCACCTTAACATATTTCCCAGCAAAATCAATTTTGGTTTCGTTTTAGTGTGTTTTTTGGTGCACTGCGAAAAATGGTATCAATCTCGTAAAATGTTTACAGCTGTGAACTAGGAGTCAGGAATGCTTCCAGGGGCGATCCCCATAATGTTCCTGTGTCATTTGAGCAGTGTTTCCATCATTTCCAGACGTTTTTAGACCTTAAAAGGACCCCCGGGGGGAAATTGCTGTAAAAATACTCAGGTCTCCCATAGACTTACATCGGGCTCGTTGTTCTGGCCGAGTACCCGAGTATACTAATCTGCTCGACCCGAGCAACGGGCACCCGAGCATTTTTAGTGCCCGCTGATCACTATACATCACCTCCAGAACACCATCCCCAAGGTGAAACATGGTGGTGGTAGCATCATGCTCTGGGGATGTTTTTTGGGGGAGTGGTAAGAAAAATGGTCTGAGTTGAGGGGAAAATGGATGGTGCAAAATGCAGGGAAATTCTTTATCAAAACCTGTTTCTTGTTGTCACTGATTTGACACTGGTACGAAGGTTCACCTTCCAAAAAGCCAATTACCCAAATCTTGCTGCTAAAGCAATAATCGAGTACTGAATTTAGGGGGGATGAATGCTTATGTACACTTAAGTTTTAAGTTATTTTGTACTATTTGCTTATTGCTTCACAATTATAAAAAATGTTTGCAATTGTAGGCATGATTTTTAAAAAGAAACTGATTCACACCTTCAAGAAAATGTGAAATTCCAGGCTGTGAGGTAGCAAAACATATAAAATGTCTAGAGGGTGAATATGTTCACTAGTCAGTGTAGATGTATAGATTTTTGGGGTGAGAGTGGCACAAATTCAACTTTTGTCTTAGACAGAAGAAGGACTAGAATCAGCCCTGCTTGTCAGATGGTATAGTATACATTTAGTCCCTTGAGTGCATTTTCAGAATGCAAATGGTCCAAATCTTTTTGCAACTTTGTTGCCTGCCTTTTGAAAAATATAAAGTAAGACCTTTAAATGTACAACACTGATGTTAACTCTGGTCACAGGTTATTGCTGTAATAACAAGTATCCTGGTAGGTTACACTTGCCACCCACATGTAATCTTATTTTATAGTCAAGAGGCAATTTATCATGTTGCTTTAAGTGGGTTCCCAGTAGTAATGATGGTGACAGATTATGGATTGCACAATTAGAACCACGATTAAAATTAATCGGTGAAACCATAAATTATTTCCTATGTAGGGCTAGAGTCATTTTTTGTTTGTGTGATGTCAGTTGCTGACAATAATGATAAAGCTATTTTCATTATGCTAAATCTCTTTTGGAGTCCAAGCATGACCTGGATATTAAAATTCAAGTCCATTCTCTAAGGGAAAACTTATAGCAAAGAACTTTTCTGCTTAATTAACAGTCATCTTTAGAGTACAAATGCTTCTTCAAGAAAATCTTTTAGCTATAGTTTAATGCCAATGTATAAAATACTGTATGCTAATATTTGACTATTGAATCTAATATTTTATATATGACACTAGCATACAAGCAAAAATGATTCAGAAACAAATCATTTCCAAGGTTCCAGAGAGATGATTCAATTACTTTCTTCATCCAAAATGCATCATAAAAGCAACGATGAGGCCCTTTTCAAGCAAAAACAAAATGGCATGAACTGATGGAAGATACTGGAATTGTATTTTCATCCTACACTATACATAATTGTGATATATAAATATACACCAGTGGGCACTAATTCATAGACTAAAATTAGAGCCCCCAAAAAACAAGACAAATTCGGAAAACTTTTCTACTTCTGCCAAACTTGTGCATATGAATGTGAGCTATCTTTGTCAGTTATCCCCATATTTTACATATATATATATATACAGTGGGGCAAAAAAGTATTTAGTCAGTCAGCAATAGTGCAAGTTCCACCACTTAAAAAGATGAGAGGCGTCTGTAATTTACATCATAGGTAGACCTCAACTATGGGAGGCAAACTGAGAAAAAAAAATCCAGAAAATCACATTGTCTGTTTTTTTAACATTTTATTTGCATATTATGGTGGAAAATAAGTATTTGGTCAGAAACAAAATTTCATCTCAATACTTTGTAATATATCCTTTGTTGGCAATGACTGTGGTCAAACGTTTTCTGTAAGTCTTCACAAGGTTGCCACACACTCTTGTTGGTATGTTGGCCCATTCCTCCATGCAGATCTCCTCTAGAGCAGTGATGTTTTTGGCTTTTCGCTTGGCAACACGGACTTTCAACTCCCTCCAAAGGTTTTCTATAGGGTTGAGATCTGGAGACTGGCTAGGCCACTCCAGGACCTTGAAATGCTTCTTACAAAGCCACTCCTTCGTTGCCCTGGCGGTGTGCTTTGTATCATTGTCATGTTGAAAGACCCAGCCACGTTTCATCTTCAATGCCCTTGCTGATGGAAGGAGGTTTGCACTCAAAATCTCACGATACATGGCCCCATTCATTCTTTCATGTACCCGGATCAGTCGTCCTGGCCCCTTTGCAGAGAAACAGCCCCAAAGCATGATGTTTCCACCACCATGCTTTACAGTAGGCATGGTGTTTGATGGATGCAACCCAGTATTCTTTTTCCTCCAAACACGACAAGTTGTGTTTCTACCAAACAGTTCCAGTTTGGTTTCATCAGACCATAGGACATTCTCCCAAAACTCCTCTGGATCATCCAAATGCTCTCTAGCAAACTTCAGACGGGCCCGGACATGCACTGGCTTAAGCAGTGGGACACGTCTGGCACTGCAGGATCTGAGTCCATGGTGGCGTAGTGTGTTACTTATGGTAGGCCTTGTTACATTGGTCCCAGCTCTCTGCAGTTCATTCACTAGGTCCCCCCGCGTGGTTCTGGGATTTTTGCTCACCGTTCTTGTGATCATTCTGACCCCACGGGGTGGGATTTTGCGTGGAGCCCCAGATCGAGGGAGATTATCAGTGGTCTTGTATGTCTTCAATTTTCTAATTATTGCTCCCACTGTTGATTTCTTCACTTCAAGCTGGTTGGCTATTGCAGATTCAGTCTTCCCAGCCTGGTGCAGGGCTACAATTTTGTTTCTGGTGTCCTATTAACAGCACTTTGGTCTTCACCATAGTGGAGTTTGGAGTCAGACTGTTTGAGGGTGTGCACAGGTGTCTTTTTATACTGATAACAAGTTTAAACAGGTGCCATTACTACAGGTAATGAGTGGAGGAAAGAGGAGACTCTTAAAGAAGAAGTTATAGGTCTGTGAGAGCCAGAAATCTTGATTGTTTGTTTCTGACCAAATACTTATTTTCCACCATAATATGCAAATAAAATGTTAAAAAAACAGACAATGTGATTTTCTGGATTTTTTTTGCTCAGTTTGTCTCCCATAGTTGAGGTCTACCTATGATGTAAATTACAGACGCCTCTCATCTTTTTAAGTGGTGGAACTTGCACTATTGCTGACTGACTAAATACTTTTTTGCCCCACTGTATATATATATATATATATATATATATATATATATATATATAAAGTTTGGCCACACCTTTTCATTTAAAGATTCTTCTGTATTTTCATGACTATGAAAATTGTAAATTCACACTGAAGGCATCAAAACTATGAATTAACACATGTGGAATTATATAGTAAGTGTGAAACAACTGAAAATATGTCTTATATTCTAGGTTCTTCAAAGTACCCACCTTTTGCTTTCATAACTGCTATGCACACTCTTGGCATTCTCTTGATGAGCTTCAAGAGGTAGTCACCAGAAATGGTCTTCCAACAATCTTGAAGGAGTTCCCAGAGATGCTTAGCACTTGTTGGCCGTTTTGCTTTCACTCTGCGGTCCAGCTCACACCAAACCATCTCGATTGGGTTCAGGTCTGGTGACTGTGGAGGCCAGGTCATCTGGCGTAGCACCCCATCACTCTCCTTCTTGGTCAAATAGCCCTTACACAGCCTGGAGGTGTGTTTGGGGTCATTGTCCTGTTGAAAAATAAATGTTGGTCCAACTAAACGCAAACCGGATGGAATAGCATGCCGCTGCAAGATGCTGTGGTAGCCATGCTGGTTCAGTATGCCTTCAATTTTGAATAAATCCCCAATAGTGTCACCAGCAAAGCACCTCCACACCATCACACTTCCTCCTCCATGCTTCACGTGGGAACCAGGCATGTAGAGTCCATCCGTTCACCTTTTCTGTGTTGCACAAAGACACGGTGATTGGAACCAAAGATCTCAAATTTGGACTCATCAGACCAAAGCACAGATTTCAACTGGTTTAATGTCCATTCCTTGTGTTCCTTAACCCAAACCAGTCTCTTCTGCTTGTTACCTGTCCTTAGCAATGGTTTCCTAGCAGCTATTTTACCATGAAGGCCTGCTGCACAAAGTTTCCTCTTAACAGTTGTTGTAGAGATGTGTCTGCTGCTAGAACTCTGTGTGGCATTGACCTGGTCTCTAATCTGAGCTGCTGTTAACCTGCGATTTCTGAGGCTGGTGACTCGGATAAACATCCTGAGAAGCAGAGGTGACTCTTGGTCTTCCTTTCCTGGGGCGGTCCTCATGTGAGCCAGTTTTTTTTGTAGCGCTTGATGGTTTTTGCCACTGCACTAGGGGACACTTTCAAAGTTTGCACAATTTTTTGGACTGACTGACCTTCATTTCCTAAAGTAATGATGGCCACTCCTTTTTCTTTACTTAGCTGCTTTTTTATTGCCATAATACAAATTCTAACAGTCTATTCAGTAGGACTATCAGCTGTGTATGCACCAGACTTCTGCACAGCACAACTGATGGTCCCAACCCCATTTATAAGGCAAGAAATCCCACTTATTAAACCTGACAGGGCACACCTGTGAAGTGAAAACCATTCTCGGTGTCCACCTCTTGAAGCTCATCAAGGGAATGCCAAGAGTGTGCAAAGCAGTCATCAAAGGAAAAGGTGGCTACTTTGAGGAACCTAGAATATAAGACATATTTTCAGTTGTTTCACACTCTTTTGTTAATTATATTATTCCGCATGTGCTAATTCATAGTTTTGATGCCTTCAGTGTGAATTTGCAATTTTTATAGTCATGAAAATACAGGAAAATCGTTAAATGAGAAGGTGTGTCCAGACTTTTGCTCTGTACTGTATATATATATATATATATATATATATATATATATATATATATAAATATACAGTTAGGTCCATATATATTTGGACAGAGACAACATTTTTCTAATTTTGGTTACAGACATTACCACAATTAATTTTAAACAAAACAATTCAGATGCAGTTGAAGTTCAGACTTTCAGCTTTCATTTGAGGGTATCCACAATAAAATTGGAAGAAGGGTTTAGGAGTTTCAGCTCCTTAACATGTGCCACCCGGTTTTTAAAGGGGCCAAAAGTAATTGGACAATTGACTCCAAGGCTATTTCATGGACAGGTGTGGGCAATCCCTTAGTTATATCATTCTCAATTAAGCAGATAAAAGGCCTGGAGTTGATTTGAGGTGTGGTGCTTGCATTTGGAAGGTTTTGCTGTGAAGTAAACATGCGGTCAAAGGAGCTCTCCATGCAGGTGAAACAAGCCATCCTTAAGCTGCGAAAACAGAAAAAACCCATCCGAGAAATTGCTACAATATTAGGAGTGGCAAAATCTACAGTTTGGTACATCCTGAGAAAGAAAGAAAGCACTGGTGAACTCATCAATGCAAAAAGACCTGGGCGCCCACGGAAGACAACAGTGGTGGATAGTGTTGAGCGATACCTTCCGATATCGGAAAGTATCGGTATCGGTTTGGATCGGCCGATATTCAAAAAATATCGGATATCGCCGATACCGATACCCGATCCCAATGCAAGTCAATGGGACCAAAATATCGGAATTAAAATAAACCCTTTCTTTCCTTGTAGGTTCATTCTACATGAAGGAAAACAACTAAGAATAATGCCGGATGTATTTGGGGAGGTGGCGGAGACATTAAAGTCATAGAGGTTTATCCCAATCAAATAGAATAGCATGTTTTTTGTTTTTTTTTAAGACGTTCGGAGTGACAAAGATATTGACTATGTAAATTTTTTTTTTATTTTGTCAGATATTGATGTTTCACTATTCCACGCCCTTCCCCTTCTTTTTTTTCTTTTTTTTTTTCTTTTCCCACACTTTCATCTTCATCATCATCAGCATCTTTGACATCAACTTCTTCACCTTATTCATCTTCTTCTTCATCTTCTACCTATTTTTTTTTTTTTATTACATTCTTCATATTCATTTTATTCAACTATTATTATTCTTCTTATTCTACATATTCTTTTTATTCCACTGTTATTATTCTTCCTATTCTACTTCTTCATCATATTCTCATTTGTGACAGGCATTCCCGTAGTTGTTATCTATAAAAGTTTGAAGATTACACCTTCCGTTCTGCCAGTCACAAAAGTTACATTTGTCCGCGTTCAGTTTGGCCTGCAGCATCAGGCTTTATCCAGGGGCACCACGAGGAGGAACGGACTCACCCCCATACACTGCTTAGTCTTCTTCTGCATATAATTTAGATAATATCTTTTGCTCTGATATTAAGTCTTATGCTTAATGTTCTTCTGCTCTTTGTTCTGCAGCCTCTTGTTCTTCTGCTTCTCGGTCTTCCATGTTGTCGTCTCCAGGGTCGTCGTCTCCAGTGTCGTCATCTCCGCCGTCGTCGTCTCCGCCGTCGTCGTCGTCGTCATCGGGGTGGTCTTCCGTGTCGTCGTCATCGTGGTGGTCTTCCGGGTCGTCGACGTTAGGGTCTTCAACTTGGAAATGTAGCAGAAGGTACAAGAAGGCTGAGAAAATGCCAAGAACCAGCTGATGGAACTGGAACTCGGATGGCTACCCGAAGGTTCAAGAGCCTATGGAACTACCGAGGACCAGCTGACGTTACTGGAACCCGGTTACTAAGCAGGAGGTACCCGTGCTAAAAAGCACTACCAAGGACCGCCTGACGTTGACGGAACTCGGATACCCAGAAGGAGGCACCTAAGCCAAAGGCTCTGCCCGGAACCAGCTGACGTTACTGGAACCAGGATGGGGAGCAGAAGGTACAAGAGCAAAAGACACTGCCGAGAACCAGCTGACGGTACTGGAACCCGGATGGGTAGCCGAAGGTCCAAGAGCCAATGGAACTACCGAGGACCAGCTGACGTTACTGGAACCCGGTTACTAAGCAGGAGGTACCCGTGCCTGAAAGCACTACCAAGGACCACCTGACGTTGGTGGAACTTGGATACCCAGAAGGAGGCACCTAAGCCAAAGGCTCTGCCCGGAACCAGCTGACGGTACTGGAACCAGGATGGGGAGCAGAAGGTACAAGAGCAAAAGACACTGCCGAGAACCAGCTGACGGTGCTGGAACCAGGTGGTGGACCCGAAGGTCCACAGGAGAGGAGAGAACAGCTAGGCCGCGAGGCAGCCGCAGTTACCGAACCCCAACAGTCCTACAGGGGGAGCTGGGCCTACTGGCACTACAGAACCAGCCTTGACTACCAGTTCACGCAGCCCACATAGGAAGCTCCTAAACTGGAGGCACCCTGGAGTTGGCTAACCCGACCGCACCACGACGAGGCAAGCATAGGTGTCTCAGTGAGCTTGACACAACCCGGAAACAGCTGACGGTGCTGAAACCAGGCTTGGCACGAGGGAGTACCTGTGACAAAAACACTGCCGAGAACCAGCTGGCGGTGCTGGAACCCGGATGCGTTGCCCCAGTGTGCAAGAGCCAATGGCACGACCGAGGACCAGCTGACGGTGCTGGAACCCGGTTACTAAGCTGTAGGTGCCCGCGCTTAAAAGCACTACCAAGGACCGCCTGGCGTTGGCGGAACTCGGATACCCAGGAGGAGGCACCTAAGCCAAAGGCTCGGCCCGGAACCAGCTGACGGTGCTGGAACCAGGTGGTGGACCCGAAGGTCCACAGGAGAGGAGAGAACAGCTAGGCCGCGAGGCAGCCGCAGTTACCGAACCCCAACAGTCCTACAGGGGGAGCTGGGCCTACTGGCACTACAGAACCAGCCTTGACTACCAGTTCACGCAGCCCACATAGGAAGCTCCTAAACTGGAGGCACCCTGGAGTTGGCTAACCCGACCGCACCACGACGAGGCAAGCATAGGTGTCTCAGTGAGCTTGACACAACCCGGAAACAGCTGACGGTGCTGAAACCAGGCTTGGCACGAGGGAGTACCTGTGACAAAAACACTGCCGAGAACCAGCTGGCGGTGCTGGAACCCGGATGCGTTGCCCCAGTGTGCAAGAGCCAATGGCACGACCGAGGACCAGCTGACGGTGCTGGAACCCGGTTACTAAGCTGTAGGTGCCCGCGCTTAAAAGCACTACCAAGGACCGCCTGGCGTTGGCGGAACTCGGATACCCAGGAGGAGGCACCTAAGCCAAAGGCTCGGCCCGGAACCAGCTGACGGTGCTGGAACCAGGTGGTGGACCCGAAGGTCCACAGGAGAGGAGAGAACAGCTAGGCCGCGAGGCAGCCGCAGTTACCGAACCCCAACAGTCCTACAGGGGGAGCTGGGCCTACTGGCACTACAGAACCAGCCTTGACTACCAGTTCACGCAGCCCACATAGGAAGCTCCTAAACTGGAGGCACCCTGGAGTTGGCTAACCCGACCGCACCACGACGAGGCAAGCATAGGTGTCTCAGTGAGCTTGACACAACCCGGAAACAGCTGACGGTGCTGAAACCAGGCTTGGCACGAGGGAGTACCTGTGACAAAAACACTGCCGAGAACCAGCTGGCGGTGCTGGAACCCGGATGCGTTGCCCCAGTGTGCAAGAGCCAATGGCACGACCGAGGACCAGCTGACGGTGCTGGAACCCGGTTACTAAGCTGTAGGTGCCCGCGCTTAAAAGCACTACCAAGGACCGCCTGGCGTTGGCGGAACTCGGATACCCAGGAGGAGGCACCTAAGCCAAAGGCTCGGCCCGGAACCAGCTGACGGTGCTGGAACCAGGTGGTGGACCCGAAGGTCCACAGGAGAGGAGAGAACAGCTAGGCCGCGAGGCAGCCGCAGTTACCGAACCCCAACAGTCCTACAGGGGGAGCTGGGCCTACTGGCACTACAGAACCAGCCTTGACTACCAGTTCACGCAGCCCACATAGGAAGCTCCTAAACTGGAGGCACCCTGGAGTTGGCTAACCCGACCGCACCACGACGAGGCAAGCATAGGTGTCTCAGTGAGCTTGACACAACCCGGAAACAGCTGACGGTGCTGAAACCAGGCTTGGCACGAGGGAGTACCTGTGACAAAAACACTGCCGAGAACCAGCTGGCGGTGCTGGAACCCGGATGCGTTGCCCCAGTGTGCAAGAGCCAATGGCACGACCGAGGACCAGCTGACGGTGCTGGAACCCGGTTACTAAGCTGTAGGTGCCCGCGCTTAAAAGCACTACCAAGGACCGCCTGGCGTTGGCGGAACTCGGATACCCAGGAGGAGGCACCTAAGCCAAAGGCTCGGCCCGGAACCAGCTGACGGTGCTGGAACCAGGTGGTGGACCCGAAGGTCCACAGGAGAGGAGAGAACAGCTAGGCCGCGAGGCAGCCGCAGTTACCGAACCCCAACAGTCCTACAGGGGGAGCTGGGCCTACTGGCACTACAGAACCAGCCTTGACTACCAGTTCACGCAGCCCACATAGGAAGCTCCTAAACTGGAGGCACCCTGGAGTTGGCTAACCCGACCGCACCACGACGAGGCAAGCATAGGTGTCTCAGTGAGCTTGACACAACCCGGAAACAGCTGACGGTGCTGAAACCAGGCTTGGCACGAGGGAGTACCTGTGACAAAAACACTGCCGAGAACCAGCTGGCGGTGCTGGAACCCGGATGCGTTGCCCCAGTGTGCAAGAGCCAATGGCACGACCGAGGACCAGCTGACGGTGCTGGAACCCGGTTACTAAGCTGTAGGTGCCCGCGCTTAAAAGCACTACCAAGGACCGCCTGGCGTTGGCGGAACTCGGATACCCAGGAGGAGGCACCTAAGCCAAAGGCTCGGCCCGGAACCAGCTGACGGTGCTGGAACCAGGTGGTGGACCCGAAGGTCCACAGGAGAGGAGAGAACAGCTAGGCCGCGAGGCAGCCGCAGTTACCGAACCCCAACAGTCCTACAGGGGGAGCTGGGCCTACTGGCACTACAGAACCAGCCTTGACTACCAGTTCACGCAGCCCACATAGGAAGCTCCTAAACTGGAGGCACCCTGGAGTTGGCTAACCCGACCGCACCACGACGAGGCAAGCATAGGTGTCTCAGTGAGCTTGACACAACCCGGAAACAGCTGACGGTGCTGAAACCAGGCTTGGCACGAGGGAGTACCTGTGACAAAAACACTGCCGAGAACCAGCTGGCGGTGCTGGAACCCGGATGCGTTGCCCCAGTGTGCAAGAGCCAATGGCACGACCGAGGACCAGCTGACGGTGCTGGAACCCGGTTACTAAGCTGTAGGTGCCCGCGCTTAAAAGCACTACCAAGGACCGCCTGGCGTTGGCGGAACTCGGATACCCAGGAGGAGGCACCTAAGCCAAAGGCTCGGCCCGGAACCAGCTGACGGTGCTGGAACCAGGTGGTGGACCCGAAGGTCCACAGGAGAGGAGAGAACAGCTAGGCCGCGAGGCAGCCGCAGTTACCGAACCCCAACAGTCCTACAGGGGGAGCTGGGCCTACTGGCACTACAGAACCAGCCTTGACTACCAGTTCACGCAGCCCACATAGGAAGCTCCTAAACTGGAGGCACCCTGGAGTTGGCTAACCCGACCGCACCACGACGAGGCAAGCATAGGTGTCTCAGTGAGCTTGACACAACCCGGAAACAGCTGACGGTGCTGAAACCAGGCTTGGCACGAGGGAGTACCTGTGACAAAAACACTGCCGAGAACCAGCTGGCGGTGCTGGAACCCGGATGCGTTGCCCCAGTGTGCAAGAGCCAATGGCACGACCGAGGACCAGCTGACGGTGCTGGAACCCGGTTACTAAGCTGTAGGTGCCCGCGCTTAAAAGCACTACCAAGGACCGCCTGGCGTTGGCGGAACTCGGATACCCAGGAGGAGGCACCTAAGCCAAAGGCTCGGCCCGGAACCAGCTGACGGTGCTGGAACCAGGTGGTGGACCCCAAGGTCCACAGGAGAGGAGAGAACAGCTAGGCCGCGAGGCAGCCGCAGTTACCGAACCCCAACAGTCCTACAGGGGGAGCTGGGCCTACTGGCACTACAGAACCAGCCTTGACTACCAGTTCACGCAGCCCACATAGGAAGCTCCTAAACTGGAGGCACCCTGGAGTTGGCTAACCCGACCGCACCACGACGAGGCAAGCATAGGTGTCTCAGTGAGCTTGACACAACCCGGAAACAGCTGACGGTGCTGAAACCAGGCTTGGCACGAGGGAGTACCTGTGACAAAAACACTGCCGAGAACCAGCTGGCGGTGCTGGAACCCGGATGCGTTGCCCCAGTGTGCAAGAGCCAATGGCACGACCGAGGACCAGCTGACGGTGCTGGAACCCGGTTACTAAGCTGTAGGTGCCCGCGCTTAAAAGCACTACCAAGGACCGCCTGGCGTTGGCGGAACTCGGATACCCAGGAGGAGGCACCTAAGCCAAAGGCTCGGCCCGGAACCAGCTGACGGTGCTGGAACCAGGTGGTGGACCCCAAGGTCCACAGGAGAGGAGAGAACAGCTAGGCCGCGAGGCAGCCGCAGTTACCGAACCCCAACAGTCCTACAGGGGGAGCTGGGCCTACTGGCACTACAGAACCAGCCTTGACTACCAGTTCACGCAGCCCACATAGGAAGCTCCTAAACTGGAGGCACCCTGGAGTTGGCTAACCCGACCGCACCACGACGAGGCAAGCATAGGTGTCTCAGTGAGCTTGACACAACCCGGAAACAGCTGACGGTGCTGAAACCAGGCTTGGCACGAGGGAGTACCTGTGACAAAAACACTGCCGAGAACCAGCTGGCGGTGCTGGAACCCGGATGCGTTGCCCCAGTGTGCAAGAGCCAATGGCACGACCGAGGACCAGCTGACGGTGCTGGAACCCGGTTACTAAGCTGTAGGTGCCCGCGCTTAAAAGCACTACCAAGGACCGCCTGGCGTTGGCGGAACTCGGATACCCAGGAGGAGGCACCTAAGCCAAAGGCTCGGCCCGGAACCAGCTGACGGTGCTGGAACCAGGTGGTGGACCCCAAGGTCCACAGGAGAGGAGAGAACAGCTAGGCCGCGAGGCAGCCGCAGTTACCGAACCCCAACAGTCCTACAGGGGGAGCTGGGCCTACTGGCACTACAGAACCAGCCTTGACTACCAGTTCACGCAGCCCACATAGGAAGCTCCTAAACTGGAGGCACCCTGGAGTTGGCTAACCCGACCGCACCACGACGAGGCAAGCATAGGTGTCTCAGTGAGCTTGACACAACCCGGAAACAGCTGACGGTGCTGAAACCAGGCTTGGCACGAGGGAGTACCTGTGACAAAAACACTGCCGAGAACCAGCTGGCGGTGCTGGAACCCGGATGCGTTGCCCCAGTGTGCAAGAGCCAATGGCACGACCGAGGACCAGCTGACGGTGCTGGAACCCGGTTACTAAGCTGTAGGTGCCCGCGCTTAAAAGCACTACCAAGGACCGCCTGGCGTTGGCGGAACTCGGATACCCAGGAGGAGGCACCTAAGCCAAAGGCTCGGCCCGGAACCAGCTGACGGTGCTGGAACCAGGTGGTGGACCCGAAGGTCCACAGGAGAGGAGAGAACAGCTAGGCCGCGAGGCAGCCGCAGTTACCGAACCCCAACAGTCCTACAGGGGGAGCTGGGCCTACTGGCACTACAGAACCAGCCTTGACTACCAGTTCACGCAGCCCACATAGGAAGCTCCTAAACTGGAGGCACCCTGGAGTTGGCTAACCCGACCGCACCACGACGAGGCAAGCATAGGTGTCTCAGTGAGCTTGACACAACCCGGAAACAGCTGACGGTGCTGAAACCAGGCTTGGCACGAGGGAGTACCTGTGACAAAAACACTGCCGAGAACCAGCTGGCGGTGCTGGAACCCGGATGCGTTGCCCCAGTGTGCAAGAGCCAATGGCACGACCGAGGACCAGCTGACGGTGCTGGAACCCGGTTACTAAGCTGTAGGTGCCCGCGCTTAAAAGCACTACCAAGGACCGCCTGGCGTTGGCGGAACTCGGATACCCAGGAGGAGGCACCTAAGCCAAAGGCTCGGCCCGGAACCAGCTGACGGTGCTGGAACCAGGTGGTGGACCCCAAGGTCCACAGGAGAGGAGAGAACAGCTAGGCCGCGAGGCAGCCGCAGTTACCGAACCCCAACAGTCCTACAGGGGGAGCTGGGCCTACTGGCACTACAGAACCAGCCTTGACTACCAGTTCACGCAGCCCACATAGGAAGCTCCTAAACTGGAGGCACCCTGGAGTTGGCTAACCCGACCGCACCACGACGAGGCAAGCATAGGTGTCTCAGTGAGCTTGACACAACCCGGAAACAGCTGACGGTGCTGAAACCAGGCTTGGCACGAGGGAGTACCTGTGACAAAAACACTGCCGAGAACCAGCTGGCGGTGCTGGAACCCGGATGCGTTGCCCCAGTGTGCAAGAGCCAATGGCACGACCGAGGACCAGCTGACGGTGCTGGAACCCGGTTACTAAGCTGTAGGTGCCCGCGCTTAAAAGCACTACCAAGGACCGCCTGGCGTTGGCGGAACTCGGATACCCAGGAGGAGGCACCTAAGCCAAAGGCTCGGCCCGGAACCAGCTGACGGTGCTGGAACCAGGTGGTGGACCCCAAGGTCCACAGGAGAGGAGAGAACAGCTAGGCCGCGAGGCAGCCGCAGTTACCGAACCCCAACAGTCCTACAGGGGGAGCTGGGCCTACTGGCACTACAGAACCAGCCTTGACTACCAGTTCACGCAGCCCACATAGGAAGCTCCTAAACTGGAGGCACCCTGGAGTTGGCTAACCCGACCGCACCACGACGAGGCAAGCATAGGTGTCTCAGTGAGCTTGACACAACCCGGAAACAGCTGACGGTGCTGAAACCAGGCTTGGCACGAGGGAGTACCTGTGACAAAAACACTGCCGAGAACCAGCTGGCGGTGCTGGAACCCGGATGCGTTGCCCCAGTGTGCAAGAGCCAATGGCACGACCGAGGACCAGCTGACGGTGCTGGAACCCGGTTACTAAGCTGTAGGTGCCCGCGCTTAAAAGCACTACCAAGGACCGCCTGGCGTTGGCGGAACTCGGATACCCAGGAGGAGGCACCTAAGCCAAAGGCTCGGCCCGGAACCAGCTGACGGTGCTGGAACCAGGTGGTGGACCCCAAGGCCCACAGGAGAGGAGAGAACAGCTAGGCCGCGAGGCAGCCGCAGTTACCGAACCCCAACAGTCCTACAGGGGGAGCTGGGCCTACTGGCACTACAGAACCAGCCTTGACTACCAGTTCACGCAGCCCACATAGGAAGCTCCTAAACTGGAGGCACCCTGGAGTTGGCTAACTCGACCGCACCACGACGGGGCAAGCATAGGCGTCTCAGTGAAGTTGACACAACCCGGAAACAGCTGACGGTGCTGAAACCAGGCTTGGCACGAGGGAGTACCTGTGACAAGAACACTGCCGAGAACCAGCTGGCGGTGCTGGAACCCGGATGCGTTGCCTTGCCTATTAAAGATTGTCTTCCTAGAGCCCCAACTAGCGGTGTTGGAGCAAAGGGTAAGCAGGGGGAGATGAGTGTAGGCCGAAGCCTGCACTGGAGGCAGCTTTGTGTCTGCGTTGCGTTTGCAGGACACTTTGCCGGCTACACACTGGGGGAACAGCTGGCGTTGCTGAACCCCACTAACACAATGGCGTGTGTTTTTCTCTGTGCAGCTAGCACTTGCGGGCAAAAACTAGCGATGTTAGAGCCCGTGTTGAAGCAGGAGGAGGAGGAGAGGAGCAGAGTGTAGGCCGAAGCTTAGTTGAACCAATTTCAAAGGAAACCTTTAACCCCCCCCTCAGGTGTTACAAAGTACAAGAGACACACCTTGTGCAGTATTAATGCTGCACAAGTGAAAGGTTGCTCTATTAATTTGTCTACTTGCACACGCTGAATGAAAGACATACACAATTTACCCCATTCTACAGTCAAACTGTAGTGGATGCGTGACTTGGTTTTTTGATGAGACGCAGCACAGGTGTCCAAAATAACGCCTTGGTGCTTGGAGCAGCTTCCTGAGCGTTGTTATTTGCTGTACAGGAGTCTGCGCTCTTGTGTTATCCCTTGGCAATGCCCTGTTAGCGCTGCCCATCTTATGACATCATTTCATGTTGGCCGGTGCGGTTAACGATGGCCATAAATCCCAGACCCACAGTGTCTTTTCATAAAGCCACACTGCGGTGCTGGGATTCGTGGCCTTGAGCAGTAAATATTTTGGCCGCTCACACACGTCCTTACACCTGCTTCAGACTGGGCGGCCTCTGCTGATCCCTTCTCGCATGCCGCGGCCATGAGGCTGCACAGTCTGAAGAAGGCTGAAGGAGATGAGTTAAGACAGGCGAAGATATGCACTGCTCGTGCCCATCAATCACACCCTCGCAGTCAAAATAATTAAGACAACGAGGAGCATTTTATTCAGGCAGGGCGGACGAACAGGCGCAAGTAGCCAACCAATGATGTCAGAAGACGGGAAGCGCTACCAAGGGGGGTGCTGCGTATCATTAGAAAGGAAAGTCACACCTCAGGGACAGTGGAATGGTCTCAAAGAGACACATTTTGTACGTGTTGAGTTCCACGTGGGCAAGGAGAAAACATCAGCCACCTTGTACAAATGCAGCAGTACTGCTGTACAAGGTGGCTGTTATACATAGAAACACCTGGGGGTGGGGGCCAGGCTCCCTTCAATTTCAGTTCATGTGCCTGCGTGGCGTTTGCAGGTCACGTTGCAAGCTGCACAGCAGGGGAACAGCTGGCGGTGCTGAACCCCACTAACACATTGGCTGGTGTTTTTCTCTGTGCAGCTAGCATTTCCGGGCAAAAACTAGCGGTGTTTGAGCCCAGGGTCAGCAGGAGGAGGAGGAGAGGAGCAAAGTGTAGGCCGAAGCCTGCACTGGTGGCAGCTTTTGGTCGGTTGTGCCAGCGTGGCTTGTGCTGGACACGATGCCGGCTACACAGCGGGGGAACAGCTGGCGTTGCTGAACCCCACTAACACATTGGCTGGTGTTTTTCTCTGTGCAGCTAGCATTTCCGGGCAAAAACTAGCGTTGTTAGAGCCCAGGGTCAGCAGGAGGAGGAGAGGAGCAGAGTGTAGGCCGAAGCCTAGTTGAACCAATTTCAAAGGTTACCTTTAACCCCCCCTCAGGTGTTACAAAGAACAAGAGCCACTCCTTCTGCAGCATTAATGCTGCACAAGTAAAAGGTTGCTCTATTAATTTGTCTACTTGCACAAGCTGAATGCAACACGTAGACTATTTAGCCCATTATACTGTTTAACAGTAGTGGAGGCGTGACTTGTCTTTTTAAAGAAAAGCAGCACAGGTGTCGAAAACAACACCTTTTTGCATGGGCGCAGCTTCCTGAGCGTTGTTAGTTGCTGTACAGGAGTCTGCGCTCTTGTGATCCTTTGGCCATGCGCTGTGAGCGCTTCCTGTCTTATGACCTCATTTCATGTTGGCCGTTGCGGTTAGCGATGGACATGAATCCCAGACCCACAGTGTGTTTTTAAAAAATCACACTGCGGTGCTGGGATTCGTGCCCTGGTGCAGTAAATATGTTTGCCGCTCACACATGTCCTTACACCTGCTTCAGACTGGACGGCCTCATCTGATCCCTTATCGCCTGCCGAGGCCATGAGGACACCCAGTCTGAAGAAGGCGGAAGGAGATGAGTGAACACAGGCAAACATATGCACTGCACATGCCCATCAATCACACCCTCGCTGTCCAAAAAAATAAGACACCGAGGGCCGTTGTTTCGAGCAGGGGAGATGCACAGGCGCAGCCAGCTAACCAATGATGTCAAAAGACGGGCAGCGCTAACAAGGGTGGTGCTGCGTGTCATTACAAAGGAAAGTCACACCTCAGGGACATTGTAATGGTCTGTAATGAGACACATTTTGTACGTGTTGAGTTCCACGTGGGCAAGGAGAAAAAGTCAGCCACCTCGTACAAATGCAGCAGTACTGCTGTACAAGGTGGCTGTTATACATAGAAACACCTGTGGGTGGGGGGCAGGCTCCCTTCAATTTCAGTTCATGTGCCTGCGTGGCGTTTGCAGGTCACGTTGCAAGCTACACAGCAGGGGAACAGCTGGCGTTGCTGAACCCCACTGACACATTGACTGGTGTTTTTCTCTGTGCAGATTGCATGTCCGGGCAAAAACTAGCGGTGTTAGAGCCCAGGGTCAGCAGGAGGAGGAGGAGAGGAGCAAAGTGTAGGCCGAAGCCTGCACTGGTGGCAGCTTTTGGTCGGTTGTGCCAGCGTGGCTTGTGCTGGACACGATGCCGGCTACACAGCGGGGGAACAGCTGGCGGTGCTGAACCCCACTAACACATTGGCTGGTGTTTTTCTCTGTGCAGCTAGCATTTCCGGGCAAAAACTAGCGTTGTTTGAGCCCAGGGTCAGCAGGAGGAGTAGAGGAGCAGAGTGTAGGCCGAAGCCTAGTTGAACCAATTTCAAAGGTTACCTTTAACCCCCCCCCTCAGGTGTTGCAAGGTACAAGAGCCACACCTTGAACAGCATTAATGATGCACAAGTCAAAGGTTGCTCTATTTAATTTTGCTCCTTGCACACGCTGAATTAAACACGTACACTATTTAGCCCATTATACTGTCAAACAGTTGTGGAGGCGTGACTTGTCTTTTTAACGAGACGCAGCACAGGTGTCAAAATTTGCACCTAGGTACTGGGCGCAGATTCCTGAGCGTTGTTATTTGCTGTACAGGAGTCTGCGCTCTTGTGTTATCCCTTGGCAATACCCTGTTAGTGCAGGCCGTCTCATGACCTCATTTCATGTTGGCCGGTGCGGTTAACGATGGCCATAAATCCCAGACCCACAGTGGCTTTTCCTAAAGTCACACTGCGGTGCTGGGATTCGTGGCCTTGTGCAGTAAATATGATCGCCGCTCACACATGTCCTTACACCTGCTTCAGACTGGGCGGCCTCAGCTGATCCCTTATCGCATGCCGCGGCCATGAGGCCGCACAGTCAGAAGAAGGCGGAAGGAGGGGAGTGAAAACAGGGGAACATATGCACTGCTCGTGCCCATCAATCACACCCTCGCAGTCAAAATATATGAGACAACGGGGGGCGTTGTGTCGGACAGGGGGGACGCACAGGCACAGCCAGCCAACCAATGATGTCAGGAGACGGGCAGCGCTAACAATGGGGGTGCTGCGTGTCATTAAAAAGGAAAGTCACACCTCAGGGACATTGTAATGGTCTGTAATGAGACACATTTTGTACTTGTTGAGTTCCACGTGTGCAAGGAGAAAAAGTCAGCCACCTTGTACAAATGCAGCAGTACTGCTGTACAAGGTGGCTGTTATACATAGAAACACCTGTGGGTGGGGGGCAGGCTCCCTTCAATTTCAGTTCATGTGCCTGCGTGGCGTTTGCAGGTCACGTTGCAAGCTACACAGCAGGGGAACAGCTGGCGTTGCTGAACCCCACTGACACATTGACTGGTGTTTTTCTCTGTGCAGATTGCATGTCCGGGCAAAAACTAGCGGTGTTAGAGCCCAGGGTCAGCAGGAGGAGGAGGAGAGGAGCAAAGTGTAGGCCGCAGCCTGCACTGGTGGCAGCTTTTGTTCTGTTGTGCCAGCGTGGCTTGTGCTGGACACGTTGCCGACTACACAGCGGGGGAACAGCTGGCGGTGCTGAACCCCACTAACACATTGGCTGGTGTTTTTCTCTGTGCAGCTAGCATTTCCGGGCAGAAACTGGCGTTGTTTGAGCCCAGGGTCAGCAGGAGGAGTAGAGGAGCAGAGTGTAGGCCGAAGCCTAGTTGAACCAATTTCAAAGGTTACCTTTAACCCCCCCCTCAGGTGTTGCAAGGTACAAGAGCCACACCTTGAACAGCATTAATGATGCACAAGTCAAAGGTTGCTCTATTTAATTTTGCTCCTTGCACACGCTGAATTAAACACGTACACTATTTAGCCCATTATACTGTCAAACAGTTGTGGAGGCGTGACTTGTCTTTTTAACGAGACGCAGCACAGGTGTCAAAATTTGCACCTAGGTACTGGGCGCAGATTCCTGAGCGTTGTTATTTGCTGTACAGGAGTCTGCGCTCTTGTGTTATCCCTTGGCAATACCCTGTTAGTGCAGGCCGTCTCATGACCTCATTTCATGTTGGCCGGTGCGGTTAACGATGGCCATAAATCCCAGACCCACAGTGGCTTTTCCTAAAGTCACACTGCGGTGCTGGGATTCGTGGCCTTGTGCAGTAAATATGATCGCCGCTCACACATGTCCTTACACCTGCTTCAGACTGGGCGGCCTCAGCTGATCCCTTATCGCATGCCGCGGCCATGAGGCCGCACAGTCAGAAGAAGGCGGAAGGAGGGGAGTGAAAACAGGGGAACATATGCACTGCTCGTGCCCATCAATCACACCCTCGCAGTCAAAATATATGAGACAACGGGGGGCGTTGTGTCGGGCAGGGGGGACGCACAGGCACAGCCAGCCAACCAATGATGTCATGAGACGGGCAGCGCTAACAATGGGGGTGCTGCGTGTCATTACAAAGGAAAGTCACACCTCAGGGACATTGTAATGGTCTCTAATGAGACACATTTTGTACGTGTTGAGTTCCACGTGGGCAAGGAGAAAAAGTCAGCCACCTCGTACAAATGCAGCAGTACTGCTGTACAAGGTGGCTGATATACATAGAAACACCTGTGGGTGGGGGGCAGGCTCCCTTCAATTTCAGTTCATGTGCCTGCGTGGCGTTTGCAGGTCACGTTGCAAGCTACACAGCAGGGGAACAGCTGGCGTTGCTGAACCCCACTAACACATTGGCTGGTGTTTTTCTCTGTGCAGCTAGCATGTCCGGGCAGAAACTGGCGTTGTTTGAGCCCAGGGTCAGCAGGAGGAGGAGAGGAGCAAAGTGTAGGCCGAAGCCTGCACTGGTGGCAGCTTTTGGTCGGTTGTGCCAGCGTGGCTTGTGCTGGACACGTTGCCGACTACACAGCAGGGGAACAGCTGGCGGTGCTGAACCCCACTAACACATTGGCTGGTGTTTTTCTCTGTGCAGCTAGCATTTCCGGGCAAAAACTAGCGGTGTTTGAGCCCAGGGTCAGCAGGAGGAGTAGAGGAGCAGAGTGTAGGCCGAAGCCTAGTTGAACCAATTTCAAAGGTTACCTTTAACCCCCCCCTCAGGTGTTGCAAGGTACAAGAGCCACACCTTGTGCAGCATTAATGCTGCACAAGTAAAAGGTTGCTCTATTTGTTTTGCTCCTTGCACACGCTGACTAAAACACGTACACTATTTAGCCCATTATACTGTCAAACAGTTGTGGAGGCGTGACTTGTCTTTTTAACGAGACGCAGCACAGGTGTAAAAATTTGCACCTAGGTACTGGGCGCAGATTCCTGAGCGTTCTTATTTGCTGTACAGGAGTCTGCGCTATTGTGATCCCTTGGCCATGCGCTGTGAGCGCTTCCTGTCTTCTGACCTCATTTCATGTCGGCCGTTGCGGTTAGCGATGGACATGAATCCCAGACCCACAGTGTGTTTTTAAAAAATCACACTGCGGTGCTGGGATTCGTGCCCTGGTGCACTAAATATGTTTGCCGCTCACACATGTCCTTACACCTGCTTCAGACTGGGCGGCCTCATCTGATCCCTTATCGCCTGCCGCGGCCATGAGGACACCCAGTCTGAAGAAGGCGGAAGGAGATGAGTGAACACAGGCAAACATATGCACTGCACATGCCCATCAATCACACCCTCGCTGTCCAAAAAAATAAGACACCGAGGGCCGTTGTTTCGAGCAGGGGAGATGCACAGGCGCAGCCAGCTAACCAATGATGTCAAAAGACGGGCAGCGCTAACAAGGGTGGTGCTGCGTGTCATTACAAAGGAAAGTCACACCTCAGGGACATTGTAATGGTCTCTAATGAGACACATTTTGTACGTGTTGAGTTCCACGTGGGCAAGGAGAAACAGTCAGCCACCTCGTACAAATGCAGCAGTACTGCTGTACAAGGTGGCTGATATACATAGAAACACCTGTGGGTGGGGGGCAGGCTCCCTTCAATTTCAGTTCATGTGCCTGCGTGGCGTTTGCAGGTCACGTTGTAAGCTACACAGCAGGGGAACAGCTGGCGTTGCTGAACCCCACTGACACATTGACTGGTGTTTTTCTCTGTGCAGATTGCATGTCCGGGCAAAAACTAGCGGTGTTAGAGCCCAGGGTCAGCAGGAGGAGGAGGAGAGGAGCAAAGTGTAGGCCGAAGCCTGCACTGGTGGCAGCTTTTGGTCGGTTGTGCCAGCGTGGCTTGTGCTGGACACGATGCCGGCTACACAGCGGGGGAACAGCAGGCGGTGCTGAACCCCACTAACACATTGGCTGGTGTTTTTCTCTGTGCAGCTAGCATGTCCGGGCAGAAACTGGCGTTGTTTGAGCCCAGGGTCAGCAGGAGGAGGAGAGGAGCAAAGTGTAGGCCGAAGCCTGCACTGGTGGCAGCTTTTGGTCGGTTGTGCCAGCGTGGCTTGTGCTGGACACGTTGCCGACTACACAGCAGGGGAACAGCTGGCGGTGCTGAACCCCACTAACACATTGGCTGGTGTTTTTCTCTGTGCAGCTAGCATTTCCGGGCAAAAACTAGCGGTGTTTGAGCCCAGGGTCAGCAGGAGGAGTAGAGAAGCAGAGTGTAGGCCGAAGCCTAGTTGAACCAATTTCAAAGGTTACCTTTAACCCCCCCCTCAGGTGTTGCAAGGTACAAGAGCCACACCTTGAACAGCATTAATGATGCACAAGTCAAAGGTTGCTCTATTTAATTTTGCTCCTTGCACACGCTGAATTAAACACGTACACTATTTAGCCCATTATACTGTCAAACAGTTGTGGAGGCGTGACTTGTCTTTTTAACGAGACGCAGCACAGGTGTCAAAATTTGCACCTAGGTACTGGGCGCAGATTCCTGAGCGTTGTTATTTGCTGTACAGGAGTCTGCGCTCTTGTGTTATCCCTTGGCAATACCCTGTTAGTGCAGGCCGTCTCATGACCTCATTTCATGTTGGCCGGTGCGGTTAACGATGGCCATAAATCCCAGACCCACAGTGGCTTTTCCTAAAGTCACACTGCGGTGCTGGGATTCGTGGCCTTGTGCAGTAAATATGATCGCCGCTCACACATGTCCTTACACCTGCTTCAGACTGGGCGGCCTCAGCTGATCCCTTATCGCATGCCGCGGCCATGAGGCCGCACAGTCAGAAGAAGGCGGAAGGAGGGGAGTGAAAACAGGGGAACATATGCACTGCTCGTGCCCATCAATCACACCCTCGCAGTCAAAATATATGAGACAACGGGGGGCGTTGTGTCGGGCAGGGGGGACGCACAGGCACAGCCAGCCAACCAATGATGTCAGGAGACGGGCAGCGCTAACAATGGGGGTGCTGCGTGTCATTACAAAGGAAAGTCACACCTCAGGGACATTGTAATGGTCTCTAATGAGACACATTTTGTACGTGTTGAGTTCCACGTGGGCAAGGAGAAAAAGTCAGCCACCTCGTACAAATGCAGCAGTACTGCTGTACAAGGTGGCTGATATACATAGAAACACCTGTGGGTGGGGGGCAGGCTCCCTTCAATTTCAGTTCATGTGCCTGCGTGGCGTTTGCAGGTCACGTTGCAAGCTACACAGCAGGGGAACAGCTGGCGTTGCTGAACCCCACTGACACATTGACTGGTGTTTTTCTCTGTGCAGATTGCATGTCCGGGCAAAAACTAGCGGTGTTAGAGCCCAGGGTCAGCAGGAGGAGGAGGAGAGGAGCAAAGTGTAGGCCGAAGCCTGCACTGGTGGCAGCTTTTGGTCGGTTGTGCCAGCGTGGCTTGTGCTGGACACGATGCCGGCTACACAGCGGGGGAACAGCAGGCGGTGCTGAACCCCACTAACACATTGGCTGGTGTTTTTCTCTGTGCAGCTAGCATGTCCGGGCAGAAACTGGCGTTGTTTGAGCCCAGGGTCAGCAGGAGGAGGAGAGGAGCAAAGTGTAGGCCGAAGCCTGCACTGGTGGCAGCTTTTGGTCGGTTGTGCCAGCGTGGCTTGTGCTGGACACGTTGCCGACTACACAGCAGGGGAACAGCTGGCGGTGCTGAACCCCACTAACACATTGGCTGGTGTTTTTCTCTGTGCAGCTAGCATTTCCGGGCAAAAACTAGCGGTGTTTGAGCCCAGGGTCAGCAGGAGGAGTAGAGAAGCAGAGTGTAGGCCGAAGCCTAGTTGAACCAATTTCAAAGGTTACCTTTAACCCCCCCCTCAGGTGTTGCAAGGTACAAGAGCCACACCTTGTGCAGCATTAATGCTGCACAAGTAAAAGGTTGCTCTATTTGTTTTGCTCCTTGCACACGCTGACTAAAACACGTACACTATTTAGCCCATTATACTGTCAAACAGTTGTGGAGGCGTGACTTGTCTTTTTAACGAGACGCAGCACAGGTGTAAAAATTTGCACCTAGGTACTGGGCGCAGATTCCTGAGCGTTGTTATTTGCTGTACAGGAGTCTGCGCTATTGTGATCCCTTGGCCATGCGCTGTGAGCGCTTCCTGTCTTCTGACCTCATTTCATGTCGGCCGTTGCGGTTAGCGATGGACATGAATCCCAGACCCACAGTGTGTTTTCAAAAAATCACACTGCGTGGCTGGGATTCGTGGCCTTGTGCAGTAAATAGGTTGGCCGCTTACACATGTCCTTACACCTGCTCCAGACTGGGCGGCCTCAGCTGATCCCTTATCGCCTACCACGGCCAGGAGGCCGCACAGTCTGAAGAAGGCGGAAGGAGATGAGTTAAGACAGGCGAACATATGCACTGCTCGTGCCCATAAACCACACCCTCGCTGACAAAATAAATATGACAACGAGGGGCGTTGTTTCTAGCAGGGCGGATGCACAGGCGCAGCCAGCTAACCATGATGACAAAAGACGGGAAACGCTACCAAGGGGGGTGCTGCGTATCATTACAAAGGAAAGTCACACCTCAGGGACAGTGGAATGGTCTCAATGAGACACATTTTGTACGTGTTGAGTTCCACGTGGGCAAGGAGAAAAAGTCAGCCACCTTGTACAAATGCAGCAGTACTGCTGTACTAGGTGGCTGTTATACATAGAAACACCTGGGGGGGTGGGGCCAGGTTCCCTTTTAATTTCAGTTCCTGTGCCTGCATGGCGTTTGCAGGTCACGTTGCCGGCTACACAGCAGGGGAACAGCTGGCGTTGCTGAACCCCACTAACACATTGGCTGGTGTTTTTCTCTGTGCAGCTAGCACTTCCGGGCAAAAACTAGCGGTGTTTGAGCCCAGGGTCAGCAGGAGGAGGAGAGGAGCAGAGTGTAGGCCGAAGCCTGCACTGGTGGCAGCTTTTGTTCTGTTGTGCCAGCGTGGCTTGTGCTGGACACGTTGCCGACTACACAGCAGGGGAACAGCTGGCGGTGCTGAACCCCACTGACACATCACCTAGTGTTTTTTTCTGTGTAGACAACACTTCCAGGTGGCAACTGACAGTGTTGAAACCCAGGGAATCAAAGAGGAGCAGAGTGTAGGCCGAAGCCTGCAGTGGAGCAAGTTGAAAGGGAACCTTTAACCCCCCCCCCCCAGGCATTTGTTGCTGAAAGAGCCATCTTGTACAGCAGTAATACTGCACATGGAAAATGGTGGCTCCGAAAATTATGCTCCTTGCAAACGCTGAAGTACACACTCATATAATGTGTCCCCTCACACCGTCAAACCATCCCGGAAGTGGGACTTTCCTTTGTAATGTGACACAGCACAGCCGTCATTCCAACCCCCTTGGTGCCGGGCACCACCTCCTCAACGTTGTTTGGTTCTGTCACGGAGCACGCACTGTAATGTTATCCCTTGGCCATGCACAGTTAGCGGTGCCCGTCTTCTGACATCATGTAGGTGTCAGGCTGGCAGTGCCTGTGCGTCCAAGCTGCCCGAGATCCAACCTTGCAGTGTCATCTAATGTAGTCCCACTGCGGGCCAGGGATCCATGGGCATGCGCAGTGCATATCATCGCCTCTCACTCACCTCCTTCCTGCTTCTTCAGACTGTGCGGCGTCACGGCCGTGGCATGCTATTAGGGATCAGCTGACGCCGCCTAGTCTGAAGAAGCGTGAAGAAGGGGAGTGAGAGGCTAGTATATGCACTGCGCATGGCCATGGATACCAGGCCCACTGTGGGATCACATTAGACGACACTGCGAGGTGTGATTTCGGGCAGCGTGGACGCACAGGCGCAGCCAGGACGACAACAAATGATGTCAGAGGACGGGCAGCGCAAACTGTGCATGGCCAAGGGATAACATAACAGCGCAGGGTCCATGACGGAATCAAACAACGCTAAGGAGGCAGCGCACGGTGCCAAGGGGGTAGCAATGACGGCTGTGCTGTGTCACATTACAAAGGAAAGTCCCACCTCCGGGACGGTTGGACGGTGTGAGGGGACACATTACATGAGTGTGTAGTTCAGCGTTTGCAAGGAGCATAATTTCAAGAGCGACCTTTCCCTTGTGCAGTATTAGTGCTGCACATGGTGGCTCTTTCAGTAACAAACGCCTAGGGGGGGGGGGGGGACAGGTCCCCTTACATTTTAGTTGTTCCAGCGTGGCGGTCGCATGACACGTTGCCGGATACACAGCTGGGGATCAGCTGACGTTACTGAACCCCAATAACAGAGGAGCGACTGTTGACTGTGCACACAGCACTTCCAGGCACCAACTGGCGGTGTTAGAGCCCAGGGACAGCAGGAGGAGCAGATTGGAGGTATTGCCGCACACACAGCTGGGGATCAGCTGACGTTACTGAACCCCAATAACAGAGGAGCGACTGTTGACTGTGCACACAGCACTTCCAGGCACCAACTGGCGGTGTTAGAGCCCAGGGACAGCAGGAGGAGCAGAGGAACAGAGTGTAGGCCGAAGCCTGATTGGAGCAAGTTGAAAGGAAACCTTTAACCCCCCCCCCCAAGACGTTTGTAGCTGAAAGAGCCATGTTGTGCAGCACTAAGGATGCAAAAGGAAAAGGTTGCTCTTTTAATTATGCTCCTTGCAAACACCGAAGTAAACACTAAAAATGTGTCCCTTTATACCGTTAAACCGTTCCGGAGGTGCGAATTTCCTTCGTAATGGGACACAGCACAGCTGTCATTCCTATCCCCTTGATGCCGTGCGCTGCCTCCTCAGCGTTGTTTTAAGCTGCCACGGAGCCTGCGCTGTTCTGTTAGCCCTTGGCCATGCCCAATTAGCGCTGCCTGTCTTCTGACATAATTTGGTGTCAGGCTGTCAGTGCCTGTGCGTCCACGCTGCTCCAGATCCCACCTCGCAGTCTCATCTAACGTAATCCCACTGCGGGCCTTGGAACCATGGGCATGCACAGTGCATAACCTCGACTCTCACTCCCCTCCTTCCCTCTTCTTCAGACTGTGCGGTGTCACGGCCGTGGCATGCTAGGGATCAGCTGACGGCGCACAGTCTAAAGAAGGCGGAGGGAAATGAGCGAGAGCCCGAGGGGAAGATATGCACTGCGCATGCCCATGGATCCCAGGCCCGCAGTGTGACTCAATCAGAAGACACTGCGAGGCGGGATCTCGGGCAGCGCGGCCGCACAGGCGCAGCCAGCCTGACACCAAATTATGTCAGAAGACAGGCAGCGCAAATAGGGCATGCCCAAGGGATAACAGAACAGCGCAGGCTCCGTGACAGCTTAAAACAACGCTGAGGAGGCAGCGCATGGCACCAAGGGGGTAGGAATGACGGCTGTGCTGCGTCACATTACGAAGGAAAGTCCCAGCTCCGGGACGGTATAACGGTATCAGTGAACACATTTTATAAGTGTTAAGTTCTGCGTGTGCAAAGAGCTAAAAAAAAAGAGCTACCTTTTCCTTGTGCAGCATTACTGCTGCACAAGATGGCTCTTTCAGTAACAAACGACGGGGGGGGGGGGGACAGGTTCCCTTACATTTAGGTTGTTGTGCCAGCGTGGCGGTCGCAGGACACATTGCCGGCTACACAGCTGGGGATCAGCTGACGTTACTGAAACCCAATAACACTGGGTCGTATGTTTTTACTGTGCAGCCTGCACTTCTGAGCCGCAACTGGCGGTGTTGGAGCCCAGGAATAGCAGTTCAGGTGGTAGAAAGATGAACACAGCAGGAGACCTGGATGACACCCAATTACTTAATCAGGCAGAGGAGTGGCAAATTCCTGCGAGATCCAGGCCTGGTTCATTTTCAGGAAAGTAAGCCGGTCAACGTTATCGGAGGATAGTCGCATGCGACGGTCTGTTAGTACACCACCTGCGGCACTAAAGACACGTTCCGATAAGACACTAGCCGCAGGGCAAGCCAGCACCTCCAATGCATACTGGCTTAGCTCTGGCCATGTATCCAGCTTAGAGACCCAAAACTTGAACGGGGAAGAGCCGTCTGGGAGTACAGTAAGAGGGCAAGCCATGTAGTCTGTCACCATCTGACGGAACCGTTGCCTCCTGCTGACTGGAGCCGCCGGTGATGGTGTAGACATTTGGGGCGGGCACACAAAAGTGTGCCAGAGTTGTGCCATACTGGGCTTGCCTTGGGCAGAGGCACTGCTTCTGCTCCCTCTTTGGGCAGAGCCTCCCCCACTGCCTCGACGCACTGAGCTGCTTTGTAAAGCACTAGCAGCACTCCTCTCAGTTGGACAGGAGAAGATGATGGAATTCACCAGTGTGTCGTGGTACTCCCGCAATTTACGCTCCCGGGTCAACGCAGGGATGAGGTTTTGGACGTTGTCCCGGTAGCGAGGATCGAGGAGGGTGAACACCCAATAATCAGGCATGTTGAGAATGTGGTCGATGCGGCGGTCGTTTCTCAGGCACTGCAGCATGAAATCCACCATGTGCTGCAGAGTGCCAACCGGCCCAGAAACGCTGTCCCCTGCTTGAGACATGATCTCTGCCCGCTCGTCATCACCCCACCCTCGCTGTACACACTGACCACTGGACAATTGTGTCGCTCCCTCCTCTGGACGGAGCTCTTCCTCCTCCATTGACTCCTCCTCATCCTCCTCACAAATTGGCCCCTGCGTACCCCTTTGTGAGGAACCACGTGGCGCTGACTCTCCAGAAGCTGATGGAAAAGGTGACTCCTCATCCTCCACCTCTTCCACCACATCATCCCTTAACCCTTGCAAAGTTTGCTGAAGCAGGCAGATAAGGGGGACAGTCATGCTGACTAGTGCATCATCTGCACTTGCCATCCGCGTGGAATAATCAAAAGGACGCAAAACCTGGCAGACGTCCTTCATAGTGGCCCACTCTGTGGTTGTGAAGTCTGATCGGCGCTGACTGCGACTTCTTTGCGCCTGATGCAGCTGGTACTCCATAACTGCTTGCTGCTGCTCACACAACCGCTCCAACATATGTAACGTGGAATTCCACCGGGTAGGTAGGTCACATATGATGCGGTGTTCCGGAAGGCGGAATCGGCGCTGCAGAGCAGCAATGCGGGATCTGGCCAAGCTGGAACGCCGCAAGTGAGCACACTCTAGGCGGACCTTGTGCAGCAGGGCATCAAGATCCGGATAGTCCCTCAGAAAACTCTGCACAACCAAATTGAGCACATGTGCCAGACATGGGATGTGAGTGAGGTTGCCAAGGGCCAAAGCTGCCACCAGATTTCGGCCATTGTCACACACTACCATGCCTGGCTGGAGATTCGCTGGCAGTAACCACACATCGCTCTCCTGCTTTATGGCATTCCAGAGCTCCTGCGCTGTGTGGCTTCGATGCCCCAATGAAACTAGTTTCAAGACGGCCTGCTGACGTTTGGCCACGGCTGTGCTCATGTCGGTCATAGGTAAACGTTCACGGGTCCATGTGGGGGTGGACTGTGACGGATCCTGCAGAGAGGAATCAGAGGAACTGGTGTAAGAGGAGGAGTCGATGCGTACAGACTGGATTCCTGCAATCCTTGGAGTGGGCAGGACACGTCCTGCGCCACTCGCACGATCTGTACCTGGCTCAACAACATTAACCCAATGGGCAGTGAGGGAAACATATCGCCCCTGTCCATGCTGACTGGTCCACGCATCGGTGGTGAGGTGGACCTTGCTACTGACGGCGTTCAGTAGCGCATGTTTTATGTTTGCCTCAACATGCCTGTGCAGGGCAGGGACAGCCTGCCTGCTGAAGTAAAAGCGGCTGGGCACCTTGTACTGTGGGACTGCCAATGCCATCAAGTCACGGAAGCTGTCAGTCTCCACCAGCCTGAACGAGAGCATTTCCAGGGACAACAGTTTGGCAATGCCTGCATTCAGAGCCTGTGCTCGGGGGTGGTTGGCCGAGAATGCCCGCCTTTTCTCCCATGCCTGTACTACCGATGGCTGTAGAGTAGACTGGGAGTGTGAGGATGACTGGGAAGGTGGTGCTGTGGGTGGAATTACACAAGGTCTCTGGGAGGAAGCCAAACCAGCTGTGCGTGAGCTGGAGGAAGAGGCAACACGAGCTGAAGAGGTGGTAGCTGCCGCTGTTGGTTGGCCTACATCTTCAGTGTGTTTCTGTAACTCCACCGCGTGCCTGGTCCGCACATGTTTCCACATATTTGTGGTATTGAGGTTGCTGACATTTTTCCCTCTTTTTACTTTATGATGACACAGCTTGCATTTGACAAAACAAATGTCATCTGCAACTGTGTCAAAAAAGGACCAGGCACTGCAAGTCTTGGGAGCGCCCTTTTTGGCTTTGGAAAGAGACAGGCTCCTAACGGGTGCCAAAGTGGAGGCTACAGGCTCCGCAGTCTTCCCCCTCCCTCTCCCTCTTTGGCCCGTAAGAGGAAGCTCTTCCTCTGAGCTGCTCCCACCACCTTCCTGTTCCTCACGCCACGATGGGTCAAGGACCTCATCATCTCCACTACCCTCTGCCACCAACTGCTCCTCCTGGGTAGTCTCAGCAGCACAGTACGCACGAGAAAGCGGCACCTGAGTTTCATCATCAGATGCGTACTGCGCTGTGGTCACCGGAGGCACTGGCCCACCTGCCTCTTCAGAGTCAGAGAGAAAAAGGTGTTGGGCATCACTGCACACTGCCTCTTCTTCCATTTCTCCAATGCTGCTTGGCTGGCCCCCTGTTTCCAAGCCAAGAGATTCAGAGAACAGAAGTAGAGACGGCTCCTGTCCTGGGCTCTCTGACTGCCTGGCCAATTTGGCAGGTGGTGAAGAGACAGATGGCTGCTCTCCAGTGCTCTGTGCCTGAGAGGATGTGGCACTAACTGAAGTCGATGCCGAGGCGTTAGCTGCCATCCACCCGACAACGGCTTCAATTTGGTCTTCACGCAGCAGCGGTGCACGGCGCTCTCCGACAAAGCTGCGCATGAAGGACTGTTCCCTGCTGAAACTGAGTGACGACGAGTCACCGGCGCCCGCAGCAGGCACAGAATCACCACGTCCTCTCCCTGCTCCTCTCCCTGCTCCGCGCCCACGCCCACGTGCCTTACTCCCTGCCCTCTTCATCTTGGTTGACAGATAAAGATAAGCAGAAAAGTACTAAGGCCTTAGTGTGCTTATTCCTGTAATGCTCCTCCTAACAGGTGTAAGAAACACTAATGTTGTAAATTGTGGACTAAACTTTATTATTTTTCAAATGTGGCCTACACAAGTGTAAGTTGTGTTTGGTGAACTTAACCTTTTTTTTGGTGCAGATCGGGCTACAGAGCTAGTTTAAATCACACGGAGACCGTGCAGACAGCCGTAAACGGCGCTGCAAGGCCAAGAAACCCTCCTCTAGGTTATCCTATATAGTGTTTTTCCACTATTTAGCTGGATACAAGTGGAAAGACACTAATAGGAATTTTTTTTTTCAAATTTTAAACTGGCTGCACTATTTGAAAAAAAGGAAATTGTTTTTCAAGGTATGAGGCAGTAACGCACCCTGAGCTGAATCCAACCGGCTATGGCTGCACACAGACTACAGGGCGAGCTGGGCTCACACGGAGACCGTGCAGACAGCCGTAAACGGCGCTGCAAGGCCAAAAAACCCTCCTCTAGGTTATCCTATATAGTGTTTTTCCACTATTTAGCTGGATACGAGTGGAAAGACACTAATAGGAATTTTTTTTTTCAAATTTTAAACAGGCTGCACTATTTGAAAAAAAGGAAAATTTTTCTCAAGGTATGAGCCAGTAACGAACCCTGAGCTGAATCCAACCGGCTATGGCTGCACACAGACTACAGGGCGAGCTGGGCTCACACGGAGACCGTGCAGACAGCCGTAAACGGCGCTGCAAGGCCAAAAAACCCTCCTCTAGGTTATCCTATATAGTGTTTTTCCACTATTTAGCTGGATACGAGTGGAAAGACACTAATAGGAATTTTTTTTTTCAAATTTTAAACAGGCTGCACTATTTGAAAAAAAGGAAAATTTTTCTCAAGGTATGAGCCAGTAACGAACCCTGAGCTGAATCCAACCGGCTATGGCTGCACACAGACTACAGGGCGAGCTGGGCTCACACGGAGACCGTGCAGACAGCCGTAAACGGCGCTGCAAGGCCAAAAAACCCTCCTCTAGGTTATCCTATATAGTGTTTTTCCACTATTTAGCTGGATACGAGTGGAAAGACACTAATAGGAATTTTTTTTTTCAAATTTTAAACAGGCTGCACTATTTGAAAAAAAGGAAAATTTTTCTCAAGGTATGAGCCAGTAACGAACCCTGAGCTGAATCCAACCGGCTATGGCTGCACACAGACTACAGGGCGAGCTGGGCTCACACGGAGACCGTGCAGACAGCCGTAAACGGCGCTGCAAGGCCCAAAAACCCCCCTCTAGGTTATCCTATGTAGTGTTTTTCCACAATAGAGCTGGAGACTGGTGGAAAAACACTAATAGGAAATTTGAGAAAAAATGTGCAGCAGGCTGCACTAAGAGCAAAAAAGAACAACTGTGTGAGGCAGTGTGAACCCCCCCTGAGCTGAATACAACCGGGTATATGGCTGCACACAGACTACAGAGTGAGCTGCACACACACACACACACAGAGACCTTGCAGAACGCTGTTAAAACAGCGCTGCAAGGCAAGAGCAAGGTGAACAGTGAAGAACACACAGCGTTTTGCTAAATTAGCCTTTGGAAAGGAAAATAAAGCAATTAGCTAGCTCAACTGGCCCTCAGTTAGAACACAGCGTCCTGTCCCTAACTGAAATCACAGCAGAGTGAGCGCAAAATGGCGGCAGCGCTTTTTTATAGTGCAGAGTGACATCATTTCAGCAGCCAATCCAAGCCTTGCCAGTACTTACATGCCCACCATGCTAAACAGGATGTGCCCACACTTTCATTCATTCCTCATTGGCTGCTGCGTTCAATTTGAATTCTGGGAACTTCCGATTCCGGTATCCGATACGCGGGAAGTATCGGAATTCGGTATCGGAATTCCGATACCGCAAATATCGGCCGATACCCGATACTTGCGGTATCGGAATGCTCAACACTAGTGGTGGATGATCGCAGAATAATCTCCATGGTGAAGAGAAACCCCTTCACATCAGTCAACCAAGTGACCAACACTCTCCAGGAGGTCGGCGTATCAATATCCAAATCTACCATAAAGAGAAGACTGCATGAAAGTAAATACAGAGGGTTCACTGCACGGTGCAAGCCACTCATAAGCATCAAGAATACAAAGGCTAGACTGGACTTTGCTAAAAAAAAACATCTAAAAAAGCCAGCACAGTTCTGGAAGAACATTCTTTGGACAGATGAAACCAAGATCAACCTCTACCAGAATGATGGAAAGAGAAAA
The DNA here is from genome assembly GCF_032444005.1 of Ranitomeya imitator. Lineage (NCBI taxonomy): Eukaryota > Metazoa > Chordata > Amphibia > Anura > Dendrobatidae > Ranitomeya > Ranitomeya imitator. The sequence continues at coordinate 740,867,637 of NC_091283.1, forward strand.
GTATGGCGAAGGCATGGTACAGCTCATGATCCAAAGCATACCACATCATCTGTAAAACACGGCGGAGGCAGTGTGATGGCTTGGGCATGCATGGCTTCCAGTGGCACTGGGTCACTAGTGTTTATTGATGATGTGACACAAGACAGAAGCAGCCAAATGAATTCTGAGGTATTCAGAGACATACTGTGTGCTCAGATCCAGCCAAATGCAGCCAAACTGATTGGTCGTCGTTTCATACTACAGATGGACAATGACCCAAAACATAAAGCCAAAGCAGCCCAGGAGTTTATTAAAGCAAAGAAGTGGAATATTCTTCAATGGCCAAGTCAGTCACCTGATCTCAACCCAATTGAGCATGCATTTCACTTGTTCAAGACTAAACTTCAGACAGAAAGGCCCACAAACAAACAGCAACTGAAAACCACCACAGTGAAGGCCTGGCAGAGCATCAATAAAGAGGAAACACAGAGTCTGGTGATGTCCATGAGTTCAAGACTTCAGGCAGTCATTGCCAACAAAGAGTTTTCAACCAAGTACTAAAAATGAACATTTTATTTAAAATTATTTAATCTGTCCAATTACTTTTGGTCCCTTTAAACACAGGGTGGCACATGTTAAGGAGCTGAAACTCCTAAACCCTTCATCCAATTTTAATGTGGATACCCTCAAATGAAAGCTGAAAGTCTGAGCTTCAACTGCATCTGAATTGTTTTGTTTAAAATTCATTGTGGTAATGTCTATAAACAAAATTAGAAAAATGTTGTCTCTGTCCAAATATATATGGACCTAACTGTATATATATATATATATATATATATATATATATATTGTGGTGCAGTGACCAACGTTACAGCCAGGGGGCGCTGTGTGTGCACTTCAAGATGCACTTGGAGGCATAGTTGTGATGAGGCAAAGTCCGGCAGAATTGTAGATGGCCGGTATGTGTGTCGCAGAGGAGGACACTCTGCGCTGTCAGTCTAAAGTTATGTTATGGTCTGGGACCTGTAGTCCCACATGTAAATGTGTAAGTTCTAATGGGAGATTGGCAGGGCTAGTCATGAGAGATGGGAGGGTCAGACTAGCCACACACACCCATAATCCCACCCAGGGGAGTGGTTACAGGTATGTAATGTGACCAGGGTGTGGGTCACAAGGTTCCTGTGTTTGGATCTGAATGGTGCAAGTGCAAGGCCCTGGAAGCCTGTGTTGGATAATCCTGGGATTTCCTGAACAGCACATGGTGGGACTTTGCTACTGGTGGCCTGGGTATTGGACGGTCCCAGCTGGGGATGGACGTCCTGAATAGTACGCGGACTGACCACCTGTGTGATCCTGTGTAACCTGGGTGTTGGGACCGGATCCCTGAATAGCACGAGGTGAGGACCGCGATCTGCAGAGCCAGTGACAGCTACTGTTTGGGGAAGCTACAGTCCTTCAGTGGCTCTGGACTGACTGATGTGTGCCGGCCAGGCAAGTTGGTGAACCCCGTAAGGCAGCTTTCCCAGAGGACTGACAAGGAGTCAGCAGGTGGAGCAGGAGCTCCCGTCAGGTACCTTCATAAACTGTAGGTGCTTGTTGTATCATGGAATGTTTTGCAATGGACTGTACGTCATGTGGTTTATGAAGTTTAATAAACCAGACTCATGTGAGATATCGTGCCTGAAGTGTTTATCCTGCTGCCAAGCGAGTGTCCCCCAACACACTCAGGTAGCGTATTCCCACATATGGGGGAGAATGCGAGGGGCAACGGTCCAAGAAGCACATGTTGCAGCGCTGGCTGATCTGACCCAGAGGAGTAAACGGTCTGAGAACCGGGTGTAACAGACAGGAGTCTGTGCTGACTGGGGTCAGTGAGAGACTGTGAAGTTTTTTTTCTCAAGTCCGCTTGCTGTGGCTCGGTGATGTCACGAAGTTTGCTGTAACTCGGCGGGGTTACGAAGGTGACAAGCGGCTTGCTGTGGATCGCCGGGTCCACGAAGTCTGCGGCAGAGCATTGTGGAGTGCAGCTGCAGTTGCAGCAAGAGGTTCAGCAGCAGCGGCTTGTGATTACCAGCAGGAGCTGGAGAATTGAGAAGAAAAAAAAAAATTTTTTACTTTTTTCTTTTCTTTGCAGACTCTTAAAGGGCCAGTACAAGCCCAGAGACATAGGGGTGTACTGTGCAAACTGGGGTCTGAGTGCCGTGGGGAAGTCCACGGGGTGTCCCTAAAAGGGGTAGTGTCCATAAAAGTGGGTGGTGACCCAAATGGGGATGATTGCCCAAAAGGGGGTGGAGTCCCAAATGGGGGCGGTAACCCAAAGAAGGGTAGTAGCTAAAAAAGAGGTGCAATCTCGAGAAATGGTGGTTTCCCAAAAGGGGCAGGAGCGTCCCAAAGAGGTACCGCAGACAAATTGGTGCCCGGGGCCTGTGAGTTATGTGTGTCCGGTATGTTGTGTGAACTATCCACCTGGTGGAAGTTTACAGGGGTGTGTCCTGCGGATGCAAGAGATGGAAATGTATGGACTGGTCGATTCTGGGGGCCCAGTGACTCTACTGAGGGTTGCACCTGAGGGACTCGAAATACCCAGTAGGAAAATCAAGGTCACCTGCATCCATGGGCACACTAAGCATTTTCCAGTAGTCAGGGTGGTCCTAGAGATGGTTAAAGACCGTGCAATCCATGATGTGGCCGTAGTCTCAACCTTACCCTGCCCAGTGATAATTGGCCGGGACTCTAAGTTCTTCACAGACTTGTGGGAGAAGGGAGTTTCTTTACCGCAGGAGAATGGAGGGCTCTCAGTTGGCAGGGTTGCGTACCTTAAAACATGTGTTCCTCCCAAAGTTGAAGGGTCAAATGTTGGGTTGACCAGTGGGGAGGGAGCGTCTGCCCAACTTACGGACATTTCACCTGATGTGTACCCCAAGATGAATGGTAGTGGTGTGTTAAATAAAACCTGTGTAGCTGACACCCGGTTAGAAAGCAACTTGAGCGTTCACCATGTCGTGGGTTGTGACACAGATTCTGGGGGTGACTGTGACATGACGTGGCCAGTAAGAAGCGCTACAACTGAGTATGATGTACCGGTATCAGAAATACTGACACAGGGGAACGACAGGGCTCCACAGGGTGAAGACAGGATGGCAGTGACAGACATGCCAGAAGTTGTGACCTGTTTGGGTGGGGACTGTCAGTTCCAGGAGGACCGAATGGGTGATGGTGACTCCCATTCAGATGATGACGCCAGTGGGAAAGAGTGCAGTAAGGCTGACTCAGGTACAGCCGGCAAGTCTTCCTCCCGTCGCCGGAGACGTGGAAGAGGCAAGGGGGCTGAATCAGTCGCACCTTGTGAAGATTTAACGGAGTGTGTGAAGTACTCTGAAGTCCTCGGGAATTGGGACGAGGCTAAGGTTGTCACTACTGAAGCCCAAGAGAGGGTTGAACCTGTTAATGAAGAAATAGGTAAAACTCTGAAGCAGCAGAGTGTGGGTGAGCAAGTTTGCCCATCTGAAAGTATATTTAAAGAAGTGATGGTGCGACACATGCTAGCCAAAAGAGAACAGGATCACAAAATAGAGATGATTAAAGAGTCTGTCGAACAAGAAAGAGTTCTGAGACAAGTGGCTGAGCACAGGGTGGATGAACTGGAGAAGGAAGTCTCTGAGCTCAAACATCACCTGTCAACGTGGCAAAGTGTGAATAAAGCCTTAAGGGAAGATGTGGATGTGCTCAGGGAAGCATTAAATGGTCTTCTGCAAGAGAAGGAGATGCTGGTCACAGACTCACAGCTGCTTGGCCTGCCCCCTGGATCCATGCTATAAGGGGAAACTGCAAAACATCATGCCACATGAGAACCTTGAACAAATAATGGCAACCAAACAAGCAACTCTTGTTGACCGTTTGATTCAGGCATTCCCAGCACACAGCGCCGGTGATGGTTCTCACACGAGCTGCAGGGTGCAACAGGGCAGAGGTGCTAGAGGTGCACAAATCAGAAGTGGCGTTGGACAGAGGGGTTTTCTGACCAGGTTGCGGAGTGATTTCGCAATGACCGCAGACAGGACAAGTACTGCAGCATCAATTCAAAGTGACAGGAGACAACATTTGTCCAGTATGGTTACTAACTATTTTTCCTCACCTATCGATGTTCTCCCTTACCCGTCATTCCCATTTGATTACTGGACATCCAAAATAGACACCTGGCCTGAATTATCCGAATATGCATTGCAGGAGCTCGCTTGCCCAGCAGCTAGTGTGCTATCAGAAAGAGTATTCAGTGCTGCAGGTTCAATACTGACCGAAAAAAGGACTCGTCTGGCTACCCAAAATGTTGATGATCTAACCTTCATTAAAATGAACCACTCATGGATTTCTAATTATTTTGCCCCACCTTTCCCGGCTGACACCTAGCTTTCCTTTAAAAAGGTCTTGCTTTTGGACTGGTCTTACTGAGTGTTCCAATTTCTCAATTTGCAGCTGCTGTATGTCCAGCATAAGACACGTTTACACCTCCCTAAATGGGCTGACTCCCCCCACGTAGCCGTGGTCTCGCCACTTGGCTGAAGCACCCGTGAGAGTGCCGTTTGTCTGTAGAGGTGGGTGTGCCCACTTTCGGTCGACAGCACTGGCACCGGGTCCCTTATAGTACAATGAAGTGTCTTTGGCATTGGTGGCGCGCACCCAACGTCAGACACACCATTGTAACATGAGGGGCCTTGGGCCAGTACCGCCGGGCACGAGAGAGTGCCCCCCACCCCCCAGCTCAAACTGTGCTCTACCACTTGCAAAATTATCTGTCACTGGTCCACCGCTGTTTAGTCTATGCGGTGAAATCCGTCAATGCCTGGCACTGACAATACCAATTTGTTGACATGTTTGATGCTACTTAAAATATTCAGTGGCCCTGCCCTACATTTACACCAGTAAAAACTTTGCGCCAAATAACAGTGTCAGAGGAGCCCACACCTGAACCTAAGTATGCCACCCTTTTTTGTTTGTTTTGTTTTTTTGCGAGACATTAACATCTATGTATTATTTTGGAGTACTAACTGTGTCAGACACTCCTTCCAATTGTCCTCCGCTGACCACACCAATGCTGCCTGTGTTGCCCTGGAAGCTATTTAAAAGTGCATAGAGCCTACATTTTTATGTTAGGCCTACTAAGTCTGTCTGCGCTCCCTCCTTCCAATTGTCCTCCACTGACCACACCAATGCTGACTGTGTACCCCTGGAAGCTATTTAAAAGTGCATCGAGCCAAATTTTTTTAATGTTAGGCCTACTAAGTCTGTCTGCGGTCCCTCCTTCCAATAGTCCTCCACTGACCACACCAATGCTGCCTATGTACCCCTGCAAGATAATTGAAACTGCATTGAGCCTACTTTTTTATGTTAGGCCTACTAAGTCTGTCTGCGGTCCCTCCTTCCAATAGTCCTCCACTGACCACACCAATGCTGCCTGTGTACCCCTGCAAGATAATTGAAACTGCATTGAGCCTACTTTTTTATGTTAGGCCTACTAAGCCTGTCTGCGGTCCCTCCTTCCAATAGTCCTCCACTGACCACACCAATGCTGCCTGTGTACCCCTGGAACCTATTTAAAAGTGCATGGAGCCTACTTTTTTATGTTAGGCCTACTAAGTTTGTCTGCGGTCCCTCCTTCCAATATTCCTTCACTGACCACACCAATGCTGCCTGTGTACCCCTGCAAGATAATTGAAACTGCATTGAGCCTACTTTTTTATGTTAGGCCTACTAAGTCTGTCTGCGGCCCCTCCTTCCAATAGTCCTCCACTGACCACACCAATGCTGCCTGTGTACCCCTGGAACCTATTTAAAAGTGCATAGAGCCTACTTTTTTATGTTAGGCCAACTAAGTCTGTCTGCGGTCCCTCCTTCCAATAGTCCTCCACTGACCACACCAATGCTGCATGTGTACCCCTGGAACCTGTTGTGAATTCTGTGGCTGAGTTCACTTCTGTGGTCACAAGTGGTATTGCAGTCTCTGGGCTTCCTCCCTCAGGTGTTTTGGTGAGCTCGTTGGCTGCCTTGCTATTTAGCTCCACCTGAGTCTGTCTTCCTTGCTCCTTGTCAATGTTCCAGTGTTGGATCTGAGCTACTGCATCTTTCCTTGGGCCTGCTGCTCTGCTAGATAAGTGCTTCTAGTTTGTTTTCTGTTTTTTCTGTCCAGCTTGTTATTATTTTTTGCTGGAAGCTCTGAGAAGCAAAGGGGTGCACCGCCGTGCTGTTAGTTCGGCACGGTGGGTCTTTTTTGCCCCTTTGCGTGGTTTTCGTTTTAGGGTTTTTTGTAGACTGCATAGTTCTCTTTGCTATCCTCGCTCTGTCTAGAATATCGGGCCTCACTTTGCTGAATCTATTTCATTCCTACGTTTGTCTTTTCATCTTGCTAACAGTCATTATATGTGGGGGCTGCCTATTCCTTTGGGGTATTTCTCTGAGGTAAGTCAGGCTTGTATTTCTATCTTCAGGCTAGTCAGCTCCTCAGGCAGTGCCGAGTTGCATAGGTAGTTGATAGGCGCAATCCACTGCTGCTTCCAGTTGTGTGAGGACAGTTCAGGTACTGCAGTCTACAGAGATTCCACGTCTCAGAGCTCGTCCTATTGTTTTTGGTTATTGCCAGATCTCTGTATGTGCGCTGATTACTGCACGCTGTGTTGCCTGATTGCCAGCCATAACAGTACAAGGAGCCAATTCAATGATTTCCAATAGAGGGAAAAAAGAAATCCTGACATCATTTTTTTTTCTTAGCTCTGTCTTCAGTCTTTTTTTTCCCCTAGACATTAGAGTGCTTCAGGACAAAGCTGTGGACATGGATATTCAGGCTCTGTGCTCCTCAATGGATAATCTCGTTGTAAATGTACAAAAGATTCAAGATACTATTGATCAGAAATCGATGCTAGAACCAAGAATTCCGATTCCTGATTTGTTTTTTGGTGACAGAACTAAGTTCCTGAGCTTCAGAAATAATTGTAAGCTATTTTTGGCCTTGAAACCTCATTCTTCTGGTAATCCTATTCAACAGGTTTTGATTATTATTTCTTTTTTGCGCGGCGACCCACAGGACTGGGCGTTTTCTCTTGCACCAGGAGATTCTGCATTGAGTAATGTTGATGCATTTTTCCAGGCGCTGGGATTGCTTTACGATGAGCCTAATTCAGTGGATCAAGCTGAGAAAAATCTGCTGGCTTTATGCCAGGGTCAGGATGATGTAGAAGTATATTGTCAGAAATTTAGAAAATGGTCAGTACTCACTCTGTGGAATGAATCTGCACTAGCGGCTTTGTTCAGAAAGGGTCTCTCTGAAGCTCTTAAGGATGTAATGGTGGGATTTCCTATGCCTGCTGGTTTGAATGAGTCTATGTCCTTGGCCATTCAGATCGGTCGTCGCTTGCGCGAGCGTAAATCTGTGCACCATCTGGCGGTATTGTCTGAGAGTAAGCCTGAGCCTATGCAGTGCAACAGGACTATGACTAAAGTAGAACGGCACGAACACAGACGTCTGAACAGACTGTGTTTCTATTGTGGTGATTCTACTCATGCTATTTCTAATTGTCCTAAACGCACTAGGCGGTTCGATAGCTCTGCCGTTATTGGTACTGTACAGTCCAAATTCCTTTTGTCCATTACCTTAATGTGCTCTTTGTCATCATATTCTGTCATGGCGTTTGTGGATTCAGGCGCTGCCCTGAATCTGATGGATTTGGATTATGCTAAACGTTGTGGATTTTTCTTGGAGCCTTTGCGGTGTCCTATTCCGTTGAGAGGAATTGATGCTACACCTCTGGCCAAGAATAAGCCTCAGTACTGGGCCCAGCTGACCATGTGCATGGCTCCTGCACATCAGGAAGTTATTCGCTTTTTGGTACTGCATAATTTGCATGATGTGGTCGTGTTGGGGTTGCCATGGCTACAAACCCATAATCCAGTATTGGATTGGAACTCTATGTCGGTAACCAGCTGGGGTTGTCAGGGAGTACATGGTGATGTTCCATTTTTGTCTATTTCGTCATCCATTCCTTCTGACATCCCAGAGTTCTTGTCGGACTTTCAGGATGTATTTGAAGAGTCCAAGTCTGATGCCCTTCCTCCGCATAGGAATTGTGATTGTGCTATCGATTTGATTCCTGGTAGTAAATTCCCTAAGGGTCGTTTATTTAATTTGTCCGTACCTGAACACACCGCTATGCGCAGTTATGTGAAGGAGTCCCTGGAGAAGGGACATATTCGCCCATCGTCGTCACCATTGGGAGCAGGGTTCTTTTTTGTAGCCAAGAAGGATGGTTCGCTAAGACCGTGTATTGATTACCGCCTTCTTAATAAGATCACTGTTAAGTTTCAGTATCCCTTGCCATTGATTTCTGACTTGTTTGCTCGGATTAAGGGGGCTAGTTGGTTTACTAAGATTGATCTTCGTGGTGCGTATAATCTGGTGAGAATCAGGCAGGGAGATGAATGGAAAACGGCATTTAATACGCCCGAGGGTCATTTTGAGTATCTGGTGATGCCGTTCGGACTTGCCAATGCTCCATCTGTTTTTCAGTCTTTTATGCATGACATTTTCCGTGAGTATCTGGATAAATTCTTGATTGTTTACTTGGATGACATTTTGATCTTCTCAGATGATTGGGAGTCTCATGTAAAGCAAGTCAGAATGGTTTTCCAGGTACTGCGTGCTAATTCCTTGTTCGTGAAGGGATCAAAGTGTCTCTTCGGTGTGCAGAAAGTTTCATTTTTGGGGTTCATCTTTTCCCCTTCTACTATCGAGATGGATCCGGTTAAGGTTCAGGCCATCCAGGATTGGACTCAGCCGACATCTCTAAAAAGTTTGCAGAAATTCCTGGGCTTTGCTAATTTTTATCGTCGCTTCATCTGTAATTTTTCTAGCATTGCCAGACCATTGACCGATTTGACCAAGAAGGGTGCTGATTTGGTTAATTGGTCTTCTGCTGCCGTGGAAGCTTTTCAGGAGTTGAAGCGTCGTTTTTGCTGTGCCCCTGTGTTGTGTCAACCTGATGTTTCTCTTCCGTTCCAGGTCGAGGTTGATGCTTCTGAGATTGGTGCAGGGGCGGTTTTGTCACAGAGAGGTTCTGGTTGCTCAGTGTTCAAACCATGTGCTTTCTTTTCCAGGAAATTTTCTGCTGCTGAGCGTAATTATGATGTGGGCAACCGAGAGTTGCTGGCCATGAAGTGGGCATTCGAGGAGTGGCGTCATTGGCTTGAGGGTGCTAAGCATCGCGTGGTGGTTTTGACTGATCATAAGAACCTTACTTATCTTGAGTCTGCCAAGCGCTTGAATCCTAGACAGGCCCGTTGGTCGTTATTTTTTGCTCGTTTTGATTTTGTGATTTCATACCTTCCGGGCTCTAAAAATGTGAAGGCGGATGCTCTGTCTAGGAGTTTTGTGCCCGACTCTCCGGGGTTATCTGAGCCGGCGAGTATCCTCAAGGAAGGAGTCATTGTGTCTGCCATCTCCCCTGATTTGCGGAGAGTGTTGCAGAAATTTCAGGCTAATAAACCTGATCGTTGTCCGGCCGAGAAACTGTTCGTCCCTGATAGGTGGACTAGTAAAGTTATCTCTGAACTTCATTGTTCGGTGCTGGCCGGTCATCCAGGAATCTTTGGTACCAGGGAGTTGGTTGCTAGATCCTTCTGGTGGCCATCTCTGTCGCGGGATGTGCGTGCTTTTGTGCAGTCCTGTGGAATTTGTGCTAGGGCTAAGCCCTGCTGTTCACGTGCCAGTGGGTTGCTTTTGCCCTTGCCGGTCCCGAAGAGGCCTTGGACACATATTTCGATGGATTTCATTTCTGACCTTCCCGTTTCTCAAAAGATGTCTGTCATTTGGGTGGTCTGTGATCGCTTTTCTAAAATGGTCCATCTGGTGCCCTTGGTTAAATTGCCTTCCTCCTCTGATTTGGTGCCTTTGTTCTTCCAGCATGTGGTTCGTTTACATGGCATTCCTGAGAATATTGTTTCTGACAGAGGTTCCCAGTTTGTCTCGAGGTTCTGGCGAGCCTTTTGTGGTAGGATGGGCATTGACCTATCTTTTTCCTCGGCCTTCCATCCTCAGACTAATGGCCAGACCGAACGAACCAATCAGACCTTGGAAACATATCTGAGATGTTTTGTTTCCGCTGACCAGGATGATTGGGTGTCATTTTTGCCGTTGGCTGAGTTCGCCCTTAATAATCGGGCCAGCTCGGCTACCTTGGTCTCTCCATTTTTCTGCAATTCTGGGTTCCATCCTCGTTTCTCTTCAGGACAGGTTGAGTCTTCGGACTTTCCTGGTGTGGATTATGTGGTGGACAGGTTGCAGCAGATCTGGACTCAGGTAGTGGACAATTTGACCTTGTCCCAGGAGAAGGCTCAGCTTTTCGCTAATCGCAGACGCCGTGTGGGACCCCGACTTCGTGTTGGGGATCTGGTTTGGTTATCTTCTCGTCATATACCTATGAAGGTTTCCTCTCCTAAATTTAAACCTCGTTTTATTGGTCCGTATAGGATTTCTGAGATTCTCAATCCGGTGTCTTTTCGTCTGACCCTCCCAGACTCCTTTTCCATACATAATGTATTCCATAGGTCGTTGTTGAGGAGATACGTGGCACCTATGGTTCCATCTGTGGAGCCTCCTGCCCCTGTTTTGGTGGAGGGGGAATTGGAGTATATTGTGGAGAAGATTTTGGATTCTCGTGTCTCTAGACGGAAACTCCAGTATCTGGTCAAATGGAAGGGTTATGCTCAGGAAGATAATTCCTGGGTTTTTGCCTCTGATGTCCATGCCCCAGATCTTGTTCGTGCCTTTCATGTGGCTCATCCTGGTCGGCCTGGGGGTTCTGGTGAGGGTTCGGTGACCCCTCCTCAAGGGGGGGGTACTGTTGTGAATTCTGTGGCTGAGTTCACTTCTGTGGTCACAAGTGGTATTGCAGTCTCTGGGCTTCCTCCCTCAGGTGTTTTGGTGAGCTCGTTGGCTGCCTTGCTATTTAGCTCCACCTGAGTCTGTCTTCCTTGCTCCTTGTCAATGTTCCAGTGTTGGATCTGAGCTACTGCATCTTTCCTTGGGCCTGCTGCTCTGCTAGATAAGTGCTTCTAGTTTGTTTTCTGTTTTTTCTGTCCAGCTTGTTATTATTTTTTGCTGGAAGCTCTGAGAAGCAAAGGGGTGCACCGCCGTGCTGTTAGTTCGGCACGGTGGGTCTTTTTTGCCCCTTTGCGTGGTTTTCGTTTTAGGGTTTTTTGTAGACTGCATAGTTCTCTTTGCTATCCTCGCTCTGTCTAGAATATCGGGCCTCACTTTGCTGAATCTATTTCATTCCTACGTTTGTCTTTTCATCTTGCTAACAGTCATTATATGTGGGGGCTGCCTATTCCTTTGGGGTATTTCTCTGAGGTAAGTCAGGCTTGTATTTCTATCTTCAGGCTAGCCAGCTCCTCAGGCAGTGCCGAGTTGCATAGGTAGTTGATAGGCGCAATCCACTGCTGCTTCCAGTTGTGTGAGGACAGTTCAGGTACTGCAGTCTACAGAGATTCCACGTCTCAGAGCTCGTCCTATTGTTTTTGGTTATTGCCAGATCTCTGTATGTGCGCTGATTACTGCACGCTGTGTTGCCTGATTGCCAGCCATAACAGGAACCTTTTTAAAAGTGCATAGAGCCTACTTTTTTATGTTAGGCCTACTAAGTTTGTCTGCGGTCCCACCTTCCAATAGTTCTCCACTGACCACACCAATGCTGCCTGTGTACCCCTGGAACCTATTTAAAAGTGCATAGAACCTACTTTTTTATGTTAGGCCTACTAAGTCTGTCTGCGGTCCCTCCTTCCAATAGTCCTCCACTGACCACACCAATGCTGCCTGTGTACTCCTGCAAGATAATTGAAACTGCATTGAGCCTACTTTTTTATGTTAGGCCTACTAAGTCTGTCTGCAGTCCCTCCTTCCAACAGTCCTCCTCTAATCACACCAATGCAGCCTATGTACATCTGGAAACTAATTAAAAGTGCATAGAGCCAACTTTTTTTATGTTAGGCCAACTAAGTCTGTCTGCGTTCCCTCCTTCCAATAGTCCTCCACTGACCATACCAATGCTGCCTGTGTACCCCTGGAACCTATTTAAAAGTGCATAGAGCCTACTTTTTTATGTTAGGCCTACTAAGTCTGTCTGCGGTCCCTCCTTCCAATAGTCCTCCACTGACCACACCAATGCTGCCTGTGTACCCCTGGAACCTATTTAAAAGTGCATAGAGCCTACTTTTTTATGTTAGGCCAACTAAGTCTGTCTGTGGTCCCTCCTTCCAATAGTCCTCCACTGACCACACCAATGCTGCCTGTGTACCCCTGGAACCTATTTAAAAGTGCAAAGAGCCTACTTTTTTATGTTAGGCCTACTAAGTCTGTCTGTGGTCCCTCCTTCCAATAGTCCTCCACTGACCACACCAATGCTGCCTGTGTACCCCTGCAAGATAATTGAACCGGCATTGAGCCTACTTTTTTATGTTAGGCCTACTAAGTTTGTCTGCGGTCCCTCCTTCCAATAGTCCTCCACTGACCACACCAATGCTGCCGGTGTACCCCTGCAAGATAATTGAAACTGCATTGAGTCTACTTTTTTTATGTTAGGCCTACTAAGTCTGTCTGCGGTCCCTCCTTCCAATAGTCCTCCACTGATCACACCAATGCTGCCTGTGTACACCTGGAAACTAATTAAAAGTGCATAGAGCCTACTTTTTTATGTTAGGCCTACTAAGTCTGTCTGCGGTCCCTTCTTCCAATAGTCCTCCACTGACCACACCAATGTTGCCTGAACTGCTTTTAGCCTACTTTTGTATTTGGGACTATATCTGTGTTTCCTCTTCATCCTGCCCATTGCCCAGCCAGTGCTAGATGACTCTGCTGTTACATTGAGCCAGACCGCTACATTCCCCTTGCACGCTACACAGACAGATTCTGACCCTGCTGAAAGTGAGGTTCCCCTACCCGCATACTATACCACCTTACACGGGGACAAAGAGGAAGGTGCAGATGAAAGTGCAGGTTCCATCATCAGGTGGGGGGATACTCGTTGTCGACGTCACTGGCACAGGGCCCCTCATAGTACGCCAAGGTGTCGCTGCCGGTGGGAGGCGCCCCCGCCGTGCAAACACACCACCGTACTTTGAGGGGCCCTGTGCCAGTGCCAATGCGAACGAGTGGGCCCCCCCTGCTTGCTCAGGATCACAGCCCTTGCAAAGTTGAAATACTTACCTTTCCCTGCTCCACTGCCGTGACATGCTCCACGTTTCCTGGGCCCACTAAATACTTGAACCAACCATACCCCCCACAACTTTAGCCAAATGACCCCCAATTTCCAATGCCTAACTATTATTATAAGGTAAATTAAGATTGACAAGCTTCAGTAACAAGAATGGAAGTTTTTGCCATTAAAATGGGCACTGTAGTTGTTTTCCTGGCCTCCACTCACTGCCAACTATGCTTCCCCATTGACTTGCATTGAGTTTCGTGTTTCGGGCGATCCCCGACCCCGACTTTTCCCGATAATCGGCCGATTTCACTCGACTTTTGAGATAGTCGGGTTTCGCAAAACCCGACTCGACCCTAAAAAAGTAAGTCGCTCAACTCTAATTATCATATGTTGATGGCTGTGGAGCCATCATACTGTGTCAGGGCTGTAGTGGCCATCATAGTGTGAAAGGGCTAATGGTGCAATCATACTGTGTAGGGGCATAAAAATGGTTGTGAGGCATCATACTGTAGGGGCATCATAATGTGTAAGAACCTGTGGAGGCCATTATACTATATGGAGGAATTGTTGGGGCCAACATACCCTGTGGGGGTGCTTTGAGTGACATCCTACTTTGTGGGGACCTTTATACTCTGTGTGGAGTGATTGTGGGAGTCTGTGGGAACTATCATACTGTGTATCATACTGTGTATTGGAGCTGTAGGTACATTATATTGTGGGCAAGCGCTGTGGGACATTATACAGTGGAGGCATCATACTGTGTCGGGGGCTATGAGGATATCATATTTTGTGTTGAGCTGTGGAGACAGCACACTGTCAGGGAGGGTATTGTAAAGGCATCATACTGTCATATGGCCTGTGAGCTCATCATTCAGAGTGGGAGAACTGTGGGAGCATCATACTGTGTGGGTATTTACTTTGAAACTCTTAATGTATGTGGGGACTGTTGTAGCATAATATGGTGGGGGTAACTGAAAGGGCATTATAATGTGTATACAGAAACAGAGGGAATAGTATACTGCAGGGACATTGAGGAAACATGATACTATGTTGGAGAGCACTGTGGAGGTGTAATCATACTTATGAGGGTCATGAAAGGGTTTCATAGTACAGTGAGAAAACAAAGGAGCTTAATTAAATGTAAAATTTTTGTGTGCAGCCATACACATGTTCCTTTCCTTGTCTTTCAAAGATGGGAAGGAAGGATGTTCCGTGAATGCACATATGTGCTGTGAACCTGTCCAAAAAGCATGAACAACTATGATAAATCTGGCACATTTTAGGACTTTTAAGTCTAAGCGTATACTGTGTAGTGTGTAAAAAATAGACAATATCGGTAAATATGCCCCAGTGTGACTAAGGGGAAAAAAAAAGTCAATGTGAGCCAAGCTGAGCTAGTATTTATACCTTTTGGAGGTACTAATAAAAAATAACTAGATAAGTTGGTAAACAATAATTTTTAATAATAATGATTAGTGTTGAGCATTCCGATACCGCAAGTATCGGGTATCGGCCGATACTTGCGGTATCGGAATTCCGATACCGAGATCCGATATTTTTGTGGTATCGGGTATCGGTATCGGAGGTGTAAAATAAAGAATTAAAATAAAAAATATTGTTATATTCACCTCTCCGGCGGCCCCTGGAACATCACCGCGAGTCACCGGCGTCCGGCAGGCTTCTTTGTTTAAAATGAGCGCCTTTAGGACCTGAGGAATGACGTCGCGGCTTCTGATTGGTCGCGTGGCGGTCACATGGGCGGCACGCGACCAATCAGAAGCCGCGACGTCATTCCGCAGGTCCTAAAGGCGCTCATTTTGAACAAAGAAGCCTGCCGGATGCCGGTTCCTCGCGGTGATGTTCCAGGGGCCGCCGGAGAGGTGAATATAACAATATTTTTTATTTTAATTCTTTATTTTACACATTAATATGGATCCCAGGGCCTGAAGGAGAGTTTCCTCTCCTTCAGACCCTGGGATCCATCAGGATACCTTCCGATACTTGGTGTCCCATTGACTTGTATTGGTATCGGATATCGGTATCGGCGATATCCGATGCTTTTCGGGTATCGGCCGATACTATCCGATACCGATACTTTCAAGTATCGGACGGTATCGCTCAACACTAATAATGATGTATTCTTATGTGGTAGAGGGGCATTTGTGTCCTCTCATATATCAGACAGAATTGTTCAAACCACGCATATACTTTACAAGTAAAACATCAGTAAACTCCCATAAAAATGGATATATAATGTGAATAATGGGAATGTAATGTAATTATCCTGTGCTAATAGATGTAGTTTATGATTTCACATTTATCACTTTGGAAATTTTTGAAATAGAATGAAAACTGCGTAAATATTATTTCAAAATATAATTTTACCAACAGAGATTCCGGAAGTGTAGCAACAGTGCAACCTGGTTAGTAGATTAGGCTCTTAATAAAAATGAGAAATTGTGGGAATAGTACCCAACCTCTGGAGCATAAAGATTTTCCAACACCACTACAAGGCAGAGGGAAGCTACTGAATTTACTTGTCTCATTAGGAAGATCTTGACCTTTCCATCAAAGAAGGATGTCCTTGAAAGAAATCACCTTTTTATATGGGGATTTGGATGGTTTTTCCAGCTGTTGCTGCAGATCTGTTTATTTGTCTAACACATGTTTAAAAAAAGGGAGACCTGTCCTACAATGTCATTGTAACTGAGACAGAAAGACATGCTTTAAATTGCTGATATCCAGGAAACCTTCTGTTGAAGAGACAGTGAAGGATTTATATATATTTTCTACCAAAAGACTTTCCCATATGGATATTTGTCTTCCATTTTTCCCTGCGGGGATATAGTGTAAGTTAAACAGAGGCCAAAACGCAACACTTCTTTGTCATGAGTAAAAGGAATACAATCATGAAGTGTGTTATCCTGGACTACTCCACTATATTATTAAAAAAGGCAGTGCCTTATTATGGGATATGATGTACTAAATACAAAATGTCCTTATGTATTATAGATCTCAAAATAATTATTTTTAATGTATGATTGGCCCCATCGTTATCCTGGTATGATGGGCACCATCCTTATCTTGGTATGATTGGCACCATCTTGCTCCTGGTATGCATGACCTCATCCCAGTCCTGGTATGATTGGCCCCATTCCTGCTGCGGCTGGAGGTCACGTGTGCTGATATTTAAGAGAAATTAATATTCTGAATATTCATTTCTCTTAAGTATCGGCACAGGTGACCGCCAGCCACAGCAGGTGGCTGACAGTGGCGCCACTGAAGAGGAATGGATACTCACCGTGGTCTCCGGTGAACAGTCATGGTGAGTATTCTGGCAGCTGTGCTCTGCTTGTGAGCAGAGCATGATGTCCTTGCCATGCCCTGCTTACAAGCATTAAGCAACTGCTGGCACCAGAGCAGGACAATGAGAGGGAGCGACGTGTAGGTGAGTGTAATGTTTTGTTTTGTTTTAATCTTTCCTGATGGGGCCATGGATACCAGGAACAGGATGGAGCCAATTATAAAAGAAAAAGGATGGAACCAACATTCCCAGAACAGGAGAGGGGCCATTTATACCAGGAATGCCAGAAAAATGAATATGCATTGCCCTCCACGCCTATGGGAGTGGAATGCAGTGCATATTCATTTCTCTTTAGCATTGGGAACAGGAGTTAGCCGGAGCCACCGGCTCCAGCCTCCTATGACCTGATGCTCCACCGATATCGCTCCCCCACCTCCCCACCACAGCCAGAGCCCATACATCTGGACTATAAGACTAACCCCCATTTTCCTCCACATTTTGGGAGAGAAAAAAGTGCGTCTTATAGTCCTGAAAAATACAATAGCAGGAATTACTTTTTTTTTAAGACATTCGGAGTTACAAAGCTACTGACTATGTTACGATTTTTTATCTTTAGTCAGATATTTATGTTTCACTACTTCCATGCTGTTCACCTTCTTTTTAACTCCTCCCACACTTTCTTCTTCATCATCCTCAGCAGCATCATCTTTTCCATCAACTTCTCCTTCACCTTATTCATCTTCTTCTTCTTCACCTTCTTCGTATTATTTTTTTTTTACATTCTTCATATTTATTTTTATTCAACTATTATTCTTCATAATCAACTTCTTCATCTTCTTCTTGTTCATCATATTCTTATTTGTGACAGCCAGGCCTTCCTGTAGGCAGAATTCAGTAGCATACATAGTCCGTCTTGGTTACATAAATCATATACTAGTTATACCAGTCATATCAACCAAGGCAGACCTAGGACCTCAAATGGACAACTGCATATATATATATACTACCCAAACAAAGCACCAAAAACACAGTCAGGAAATGTCCAGTAGATGCAAAATAGAGAACAACTTTATTGAATAAAAACACACAGGTATACAGCATGGCAGGCAAATAAATCCCCTACACAAGCCCGCACACACATCTCACATAGAGGGACCGGACCGCAGTGCACCAATACTTATAATGGACCATATACATAGAGAGTCCATATATGCTATAATAGTATTAATAGTAGAGGAACGTCTATCGACAGTACATGTGACCCTGTAGACAAGTGTCCCATATGCGATACATACCACGATTATGAGTCACAGATTATGTGCACAGCAGTCCCGTCCTCCCCAACGCGCGTTTCGGCGGGTGGCCTTCCTCAGGGGGGGTGCCAGAGACAAGGGGGGCACCGATTAAATAGCTTCCAATCCGGAAGTAGCGGCGATCACGTGCACCGCCGCACCGCAACATCCACATCCGGTCTGCACGGCCTGCGGGACCGGAAACACACGGGCCCCATGTGATCCATCCCACAAGGCATAGCAAGAACCGGAGAGAAGCGCGGCGCGATTGCGCATGCGCGAACAACAGCCGCAGCCATCTTACAAAGGGGCAAATGTGCTGGCATATAAATAGAGCCAAACGGCTCAGATAAAAGCGCGCATACCTCTGGCCGCCACATACAAAATACAAATATACAAAAAATAAACATAAACAAATACAAATAACTAATATCGCTATAGTGACCTATGATATGGGGCCTATTACAAATATATGGCCAAAGAAAACACCAATATATATATAGAACAGCCAAAAACAGTATGGAACACCCACAGCCCTCATACATGCCCATATCAGAGTACAAAACCACATAGATACATTGAGCAACAGTATATATGCATAAAAATATCAGCGCCAATTGTATAGTAATAGATAGTAGATAACGTATAACAGCTGAATAACATAGTCCATGGTATCTCAAGATGATGTACAATGGAAGGTAATGATGTCCATTGGAATGTTCCACCTATATTCCAAGTAGATGCAGGTTCTTCTTGTGGATAGCCAGGGTGAAAGTCCCATACCCAGGTCACAAGCCGGAAACAAGCTAAAATTAGAGAATTAAAACGCAATTAAGAACAAGTAAAGATAGCGGATGCGGAGCAGTACAGGGGAAACAGTGCGCAGCAGTCCGGCGACTACAGGAACGGGGCGAACGACATTCCCTCATTAAGTCCATACGGTTGGACAGTCTGTAGACGCCAAATCCAGCGTGTTTCCAGCATGCCAAGTCTCTTAGAAAGACGGCCGCCTCTGATGTTGATCCTGAGGGCATCAATTCCCCTCACTTTCAACATCGTGGCATCACAATTGTGATATGCATTAAAATGCCTCGGTAGTGTTTTAAGTGTGGTCGCATCCATGTGGCCGGCGGCCGCCTGAATCCCCAACACGTGCTCTCTCACGCGGACTTTCAACTGGCGGGTGGTAAGGCCGACGTATATAAGTCCGCAGGGGCATGTAGCAATATAGATAACATACCTGGTGGTACAGGTGATCCGTTGTCTAATAGAGAACCTCCTTGTACCACCGGAGTTAAAGAAAAAGTCACTTTTTTCAATGTTGGGGCAGGCGACACACCGACCACATGGAAAACAACCAACACTAGATGTAAACTTATCCAAAAAAGTTGCAGGAGGCCGTCCCTCATAGTGACTATGGACCAATTGGTCTCTAAGATTAGTGGCACGTCTAAATGTAATAGATGGTTTTTTGGGGATAAACTTCTTGATTATTGGATCAACTTGAAGTATAGGCCAGGCCTTATCCAAGGCTCTCCTAATCTGATTAGCCTTTGAATTAAAGGTAGTGATAAACCTAATGTTGTTGATGTTATTAGTCCTATTTCGTTGTCCATAGTGACTACCGTAAAGTAAGTTGTGGCGTGTAGCATGTTTCGCCCTCTGGTATGCCCTCTTGATGGATCTACCACTATATCCCCGTGCCATAAAACGCATCCTCAGTTCCCCAGCTCTTTTCTTTTTTTCATAGCGGTCCCCTGGAGCTGCAGGTAGAAGGACCCCTTGAAAACAAAAAAGTTATGCGTGAGGGTGAACTCTAAAAGCTCCAGCAGAAGCGATCTCATACCACTAGATAGAGTAGATGACTCCAAAAAATATCTAACGGCACCAATGCCGTCTCTGTGCCTAATATTGGTATATAGAGATTCGACATCCGCCAAAACTAATAGAGAATCACCCTCCAAACACAATCCGTCAACCCTGCGCAGCACATCCCCTGTGTCCTTGAGAAAGGAAGGAAGGCTGGTAACTAGCGGTTGCAAGTGGAAATCTATCCACCTATTAACATGCTCCAGCAGATTTCCCCATCCAGAGATGATAGGTCGCCCCGGGGGTGACGAGGTATTTTTATGAATCTTGGGGAGTAAATATAAGGTCGGAACCATAGGTTCCGTAACCACCAAAGCTGCAGCCAGATCTTTGGTGATAACGTCGTTCTGCAAGGCCCGCTGGATAATGGAGTCTAATTGGGCACTATATGCTGACAGAGGATTGTATGTAAGTTTCTTATAACAGATGTTGTTATTCAACTGCCTATATGCCTCTCTCTCATACATATCCACGGGCCACAGAACGACGTTACCACCTTTATCAGCTGGTTTCACAACTATATCAAGGAGATTTTTAATATATGTCAATCTTTCCCTCTCTTGTGAGGAAAGATTATCCTGTCCACCAAAATTACGAATATTCGATAAATCCTCCGTCACCACCCGGACGAATAAGTCAATGCTGGAGCATGACGATAGAGGGGGAAATCTACTGGAGCGTGGACGGATAGATGGAGGAACCTTACCTCCCGGATGTACATGTTCCACCGCCAACTCCTCCAGAATTAATAACGCATTCTGTTCCTCTTCTGTTGGAAACAATAGATGTAATTCATTGTTAAAATAGTACCTCTTGAACAACAACGATCTAGCGAACAAATGAAGATCTTTAATAGTATTAAAAAGATTAAACCCAGATGTGGGTAGTAGTGTAGTTGTTATCTATAAAAGTTTGAAGATTACACCTTCTGTTCTGCCTGTCAAAAAAGATTTACAACAGGATTTGTCCGGGTTCAGTTTGGCTTGCAGCAGCAGGTTTTTTCCAGGGGCACCACGAGGAGGAACGGACTCACCCCCACACACTGCTTAGTCTTCTTCTGCTTATAATTTAGATAATATCTTTTGCTCTGATTTTTAGTCTTGTGCCTAATGTTCTTCTGCTTTTTGTTCTGCAGCTTCTTGTTCTTCTGCTTCTCCGTCTTCTGGGTCGTCATCTTTAGGGTCTTGAACTTGGAAATGTAGCAGAAGGTACAAGAGCAAAAGACACTGCCGAGAACCAGCAGATGGTACTGGAACCCGGATGGCTAGCCGAAGGTACAAGAGCCAATGGAACTACCGAGGGCCAGCTGACGTTACTGGAACCAGGTTACTAAGCAGGAGGTACCCGTGCCAGAAAGCACTACCAAGGACCACCTGACGTTGGTGGAACTCGGATACCCAGAAGGAGGCACCTAAGCCAAAAACTCTGCCTGGAACCAGCTGATGGTACTGGAACCAGGATGGGGAGCAGAAGGTACAAGAGTAAAAGACACTGCCGAGAACTAGCTGACGGTACTGGAACCCGGATGGCTAGCCGAAGGTACAAGAGCCAATGGAACTACCGAGGACCAGCTGACGGTAATGGAACCTGGTTTCTAAGCAGGAGGTACCCGTGCCAGAAAGCACTACCAAGGACCACCTGACGTTGGTGGAACTCGGATACCCAGAAGGAGGCACCTAAGCCAAAGGCTCTGCCTGGAACCAGCTGACGGTACTGGGACCAGGATGGGCAGGAAGGACTACACGTGACAAAGACACTTCTGAGCAGCAACTGGTGGTGTTGGAGCCCAGCGAATCCAGGAGAAGCAGAGTATAGGCTGAGGCCCAATTGGAGCCAGTTGAAAGGGAACCTTTAACCCCCAAAGGGGTTTGCAACTAAAAGAGCCTCCTTGTGCGGCACTAATGCTGCACAAGGAAAAGGTGCCTCTTTTCATTATGCTCCTTGTACACACTGAAGTTAACACTTATGAAATGTGTCCGCTCATACCCTGAAACCGTCCCGGAGGCGGGACTTTCCTTCTTAATGAGACGCAGCACAGCTGTCATTCACACCCCCTTGGTGCCGTGCACCGCCTCCTCAGCATTGTTTGAATCTGTGATGGAGCCTGCACTGTTATGATATCCCTTGGCCATGCGCAGTTAGCGCTGCCCGTCTTCAGACATCATTTGTTGTCAGGCTGGCTGAGCCTGTGCGACTGCCCTGTCAGAGATCCCACCCGGCCGTGTCTTCTGATTTATTCACACTGCGGGCCTGCGCAGTGCATATCTTCGCCTCTCACTCATCTCCTTCCGCCTTCTTCGGACTGTGCCGCGCCAGCTGATCCCAAATTGCATGCCACGGCCGTGACGCGGCACAGTCAAAAGAAGGCGGAAGGAGATGAGTGAGAGGCGAATAAATGCACTGCGCATGCCCATAAATCACAGGCCCGCAGTGTGAATAAATCTGAAGACACTGCTGGCCTGGAATTCATGGGCATCCGCAGGGCATATCTTCGCCTCTCACTCATCTCCTTCCGCTTTCTTCAGACTGTGCCGCGCCAGCTGATCCCAAATTGCATGCCACGGCAGTGACGCGGCACAGTCAGAAGAAGGCGGAAGGAGATGAGTAAGAGGCGAATAAATGCACTGCGCATGCCCATAAATCACAGGCCCGCAGTGTGAATAAATCTGAAGACACTGCGGGCCTGGGATTCCTGGGCATCCGCAGTGCATATCTTCGCCTCTCACTCACCTCCTTCGGCCTTCTCTAGACTTTGCCGCGCCACCTGATCCCAAATTGCATGCCACAGCCGTGACGCGGCACAGTCAGAAGAAGGTGGAAGGAGATGAGTGAGAGGCGAATAAATGCACTGCGCATGTCCATAAATCACAGGCTCGCAGTTTGAATAAATCTGAAGACACTGCGGGCCTGGGATTCCTGGGCATCCGCAGTGCATATCTTCGCCTCTCACTCATCTCCTTCCGCCTTCTTCAGACTGTGCAGCGCCAACTGATCCCAAATTGCATACCACGACCGTGACGCGGCACAGTCAGAAGAAGGCGGAAGGAGATGAGTGAGAGGCAAAGATATGCACTGCGCATGCCCATGAATCACAGCCCCGCAGTGTCAATAAATCTGAAGACATTGCGGGGTGTGATCTCGTGTAGGGTGGTCACACTGGCGCAGTGTTATGATAAGGTAATTCAGTACCACAATGGACATAGAGGTCAGAGCACATACAGTGACCTGACAATAACCCAAAAACATAGAACAAGCTCTGAGACGTGGGAACTCTGCTGACCGCAATCCCTAATCGTCTCCAACCACACTAGAGGCAGCCGTGGATTGCGCCTAACGCTCCCTATGCAACTCGGCACAGCCTGAGAAACTAGCTAGCCTGAAGATAGAAAATAAGCCTACCTTGCCTCAGAGAAATATCCCAAAGGAAAAGGCAGCCCCCACATATAATGGCTGTGAGTTAAGATGAAAAGACAAACGTAGAGATGAAATAGATTTAGCAAAGTGAGGCCCGACTTTCTGAACAGAGCGAGGATAGGAAAGGTAACTTTGCGGTCAACACAAAACCCTACAAAAACCACGCAAAGGGGGCAAAAAGACCCTCCGTACCGAACTAACAGCACGGAGGTACACCCTCTGCGTCCCAGAGCTTCCAGCAAGCAGAAAAAAAACAAATAGACAAGCTGGACAGAAAAAACAGCAAACAAAATAGCAAAGCGGAACTTAGCTATGCAGAGCAGCAGGCCACAGGAACGATCCAGGAGGAAACAGGTCCAATACTAGAACATTGACTGGAGGCCAGGATCAAAGCACTAGGTGGAGTTAAATAGAGCAGCACCTAACGACTTCACCACATCACCTGAGGAAGGAAACTCAGAAGCCGCAGTACCACTTTCCTCCACCAACGGAAGCTCACAGAGAGAATCAGCCGAAGTACCACTTGTGACCACAGGAGGGAGCTCTGCCACAGAATTCACAACAGTACCCCCCCTTGAGGAGGAGTCACCGAATCCTCACCAGAGCCCCCAGGACGACCAGGATGAGCCATATGAAAGGCACAAACAAGATCGGGAGCATGGACATCAGAGGCAAAGACCCAGGAATTATTTTCCTGAGCATAACCCTTCCACTTAACCAGATACTGGAGTTTCCGTCTTGAAACACGGGAATCCAAAATCTTCTCCACAATATACTCCAACTCCCCCTCCACCAAAACCGGGGCAGGAGGATCAACAGATGGAACCATAGGTGCCACGTATCTCCGCAACAATGACCAATGGAATACGTTATGTATGGAAAAAGAATCTGGAAGGGTCAGACGAAAAGACACAGGATTAAGAACCTCAGAAATCCTATATGGACCAATGAAACGAGGTTTAAACTTAGGAGAGGAAACCTTCATAGGAATATGACGAGAAGATAACCAAACCAAATCCCCAACACGAAGTCGGGGACCCACACAGCATCTGCGATTAGCGAAACGTTGAGCCTTCTCCTGGGACAAGGTCAAATTGTCCACTACATGAGTCCAAATCTGCTGCAACCTGTCCACCACAGTATCCACACCAGGACAGTCCGAAGACTCAACCTGCCCTGAAGAGAAACGAGGATGGAACCCAGAGTTGCAGAAAAACGGCGAAACCAAGGTAGCCGAGCTGGCTCGATTATTAAGGGCGAACTCAGCCAAAGGCAAAAAGGACACCCAGTCATCCTGATCAGCAGAAACAAAGCATCTCAGATATGTTTCCAAGATCTGATTGGTTCGTTCGGTCTGGCCATTAGTCTGAGGATGGAAAGCCGAGGAAAAAGACAAGTCAATGCCCATCCTACCACAAAAGGCTCGCCAAAACCTCGAAACAAACTGGGAACCTCTGTCAGAAACGATATTCTCTGGAATGCCATGTAAACGAACCACATGCTGGAAGAACAATGGCACCAAATCAGAGGAGGAAGGTAATTTAGACAAGGGTACCAAATGGACCATCTTAGAGAAGCGACCACAGACCACTCAAATGACTGACATCTTTTGAGAGACGGGAAGATCTGAAATAAAATCCATAGAGATATGTGTCCAAGGCCTCTTCGGGACCGGCAAGGGCAAAAGCAACCCACTGGCACGAGAACAGCAGGGCTTAGCCCGAGCACAAATCCCACAGGACTGCACAAAAGAATGCACATCCCGCGACAGAGATGGCCACCAAAAGGATCTAGCCACTAACTCTCTGGTACCAAAGATTCCAGGATGACCAGCCAACACCGAACAATGAACCTCAGAGATAACTTTATTCGTCCACCTATCAGGGACAAACAGTTTCTCCGCTGGGCAACGATCAAGTTTATTAGCCTGAAATTTTTGCAGCACCCGCCGCAAATCAGGAGAGATGGCAGACACAATTACTCCCTCTTTGAGGATACCCGCCGGCTCAGATAAACCCGGAGAGTCGGGCACAAAACTCCTAGACAGAGCATCCGCCTTCACATTTTTAAACAAAAACAGTGACCAACGAGCCTGTCTAGGATTCAACCGCTTGGCAGACTCGAGATAAGTCAAGTTCCTATGATCAGTCAAGACCACCACGCGATGCTTAGCTCCTTCAAGCCAATGACGCCACTCCTCGAATGCCCACTTCATGGCCAGCAACTCTCGATTGCCCACATCATAATTTCGCTCAGCAGGCGAAAACTTCCTGGAAAAGAAGGCGCATGGTTTCATCACCGAGCAATCAGAACTTCTCTGCGACAAAACAGCCCCTGCTCCATTCTCAGAAGCATCAACCTCGACCTGGAATGGAAGCGAAACATCTGGTTGACACAACACAGGGGCTGAAGAAAAACGACGCTTCAACTCTTGAAAAGCTTCCACAGCAGCAGAAGACCAATTGACCACATCAGCACCCTTCTTGGTCAAATCGGTCAATGGTTTAGCAATAGTAGAAAAATTGCAGATGAAGCGACGATAAAAATTAGCAAAGCCCAGGAACTTTTGCAGACTTTTCAGAGATGTCGGCTGAGTCCAATCATGGATGGCTTGGACCTTAACAGGGTCCATCTCGATAGTAGAAGGGGAAAAGATGAACCCCAAAAATGAAACCTTCTGAACACCAAAGAGACACTTTGATCCCTTCACAAACAAAGAATTAGCACGCAGGACCTGAAACACCGTTCTGACCTGCTTCACATGAGACTCCCAATCATCCGAGAAGATCAAAATGTCATCCAAGTACACAATCAGGAATTTATCCAGGTACTCTCGGAAGATGTCATGCATAAAGGACTGAAACACTGATGGAGCATTGGCAAGTCCGAATGGCATTACTAGATACTCAAAATGGCCCTCGGGCATATTAAATGCAGTTTTCCATTCAGCGCCTCGCTTAATACGCTCAAGATTATACGCACCACGAAGATCTATCTTGGTGAACCAACTAGCCCCCTTAATCCGAGCAAATAAATCAGATAACAAAGGCAAGGGGTACTGAAATTTAACCGTGATCTTATTTAGAAGGCAGTAATCTATACAAGGTCTCAGCGAACCATCCTTCTTGGCTACAAAAAAGAACCCTGCTCCTAATGGCGACGATGACGGGCGAATATGCCCCTTCTCCAAGGACTCCTTCACATAACTCCGCATAGCGGCGTGCTCAGGCACAGATAAATTAAACAGTCGACCTTTTGGGAATTTACTACCAGGAATCAAATCGACAGCACAATCACAATCCCTATGCGGAGGTAGGGTATCGGACTTGGGCTCATCAAATACATCCCGGTAATCAGACAAGAACTCTGGAACCTCAGAAGGGGTGGATGACGAAATAGTCAGAAATGGGACATCACCATGTACCCCCTGACAACCCCAGCTGGACACAGACATGGATTTCCAATCTAATACTGGATTATGGACTTGTAGCCATGGCAACCCCAACACGACCACATCATGCAGATTATGCAACACCAGAAAGCGAATAACCTCCTGATGTGCAGGAGTCATGCACATGGTCAGCTGGTTCCAGTACTGAGGCTTATTCTTGGCCAAAGGCGTAGCATCAATTCCTCTCAATGGAATAAAACACTGCAAGGGCTCCAAGAAAAACCCACAACGCCTAGCATACTCCAAGTCCATCAAATTCAGGGCAGCGCCTGAATCCACAAATGCCATGACAGAATACGATGACAAAGAGCAGATCAAGGTAACGGACAGAAGAAATTTTGACTGTACCGTACCAATGGTGGCAGACCTAGCGAACCGCTTAGTGTGCTTAGGACAATCAGAGATAGCATGAGTGGAATCACCACAGTAGAAACACAGCCCATTCAGACGTCTGTGTTCTTGCTGTTCAACTCTGGTCAATGTCCTATCGCACTGCATAGGCTCAGGTTTAAGCTCAGGTAATACCGCCAAATGGTGCACAGATTTACGCTCACGCAAGCGTCGACCGATCTGAATGGCCAAAGACATAGACTCATTCAGACCAGCAGGCATAGGAAATCCCACCATGACATCCTTAAGGGCTTCAGAGAGACCCTTTCTGAAAATAGCTGCGAGCGCACCTTCATTCCATTGAGTGAGTACGGACCACTTTCTAAATTTCTGACAATATACCTCTATCTCATCCTGACCCTGACACAGAGCCAGCAAATTTTTCTCTGCCTGATCCACTGAATTAGGTTCATCGTACAGCAATCCGAGCGCCAGGAAAAACGCATCGATATTACTTAATGCAGGATCTCCTGACGCAAGAGAAAATGCCCAGTCCTGAGGGTCACCACGTAAAAAAGAAATAATGATCCTAACTTGTTGAACTGGGTCACCAGAGGAGCGAGGTTTCAAAGCCAGAAATAGTTTACAATTATTTTTGAAACTCAGAAATTTAGTTCTGTCTCCAAAAAACAAATCAGGAATAGGAATTCTCGGTTCTAACATAGAATTCTGAACCACAAAGTCTTGAATATTTTGTACTCTTGCCGTGAGCTGATCCACACATGAAGACAGGCCTTTAATGTCCATCGCTACACCTGTGTCCTGAACCACCCAAATGTCTAGGGGAAAAAAAAGGCAAAACACAGTGCAGAGAAAAAAAATGGTCTCAGAACTTCTTTATTCCCTCTATTGAGAATCATTAGTACTTTTGGCCTCCAGTACTGTTATGATAAGGTAATTCAGTACCACAATGGACATAGAGGTCAGAGCACATACAGTGACCTGACAATAACCCAAAAACATAGAACAAGCTCTGAGACGTGGGAACTCTGCTGACCGCAATCCCTAATCCTCTCCAACCACACTAGAGGCAGCCGTGGATTGCGCCTAACGCTCCCTATGCAACTCGGCACAGCCTGAGAAACTAGCTAGCCTGAAGATAGAAAATAAGCCTACCTTGCCTCAGAGAAATACCCCAAAGGAAAAGGCAGCCCCCACATATAATGACTGTGAGTTAAGATGAAAAGACAAACGTAGAGATGAAATAGATTTAGCAAAGTGAGGCCCGACTTTCTGAACAGAGTGAGGATAGGAATGGTAACTTTGCGGTCAACACAAAACCCTACAAAAACCACGCAAAGGGGGCAAAAAGACCCTCCGTACCGAACTAACGGCACGGAGGTACACCCTCTGCGTCCCAGAACTTCCAGCAAGCAGAAAAAAAACAAAGCTGGACAGAAAAAACAGCAAACAAAATAGCAAAGCGGAACTTAGCTATGCAGAGCAGCAGGCCACAGGAACGATCCAGGAGGAAACAGGTCCAATACTAGAACATTGACTGGAGGCCAGGATGAAAGCACTAGGTGGAGTTAAATAGAGCAGCACCTAACTACTTCACCACATCACCTGAGGAAGGAAACTCAGAAGCCGCAGTACCACTTTCCTCCACCAACGGAAGCTCACAGAGAGAATCAGCCGAAGTACCACTTGTGACCACAGGAGGGAGCTCTGCCACAGAATTCACAACAGCGCAGCTAGCCTGACAACTAGGCTTGAGCGAAACGGATCGTACAAATTCAAAAGTCGCCGACTTTTGGCAAAGTCGGGTTTCATGAAACCTGACCCGATCCTAGTGTGGGATCAGCCATGCGGTCGGCGATCTTGGCGCTAAAGTCGTGTTTCGTATGACGCATTTGGCGCCATTTTTCAGCCAATGAAGGAGCGTGGGCAGAGTGATGACATAGCTCTTAGGGGCGTGGACGCCTATCGCCATGTTGTCGCTTTTGCGCTGTAGCGATTTGCAATGTGTAACACCAGCTTTTCTGTTCTGGGACGGAGGAGAGAGAGAGAGAGGAAAAAAAAAAAGATTTCCCATTGACTTTGCATTGGGTTTCGTGTTTCGGTCGATCCCCGACTTTTCGCCATAATCGGCCGATTTCACTCGACTCGACTTTTGAGATAGTCGGGTTTCGCGAAACCCGACTCGACCCAAAAAAGTAAAAGTCTGAGGACGGACAGCGCTAACTGCGCAGGGCCAAGGGACAACATAACAACGCAGGCTCCAGGGCAGATTCAAACAATGCTGAGGAGGCGGCGCACGACGCCAAGGGGGTGTGAATGACAGCTGTGCTGCGTCTCATTAAGAAGGAAAGTCCAGCCTTCGGGACAGTATCAGGGTATGAGGGGACACATTTTATAAGTGTTAATTTCAGCGTGTGCAAGGAGCATAATGAAAAGAGGCACCTTTTCCTTGTGCAGCATTAGTGCCGCACAAGGTGGCTCTTTTAGTTACAAACGCCTTGGGGGGGACAGGTTCCCTTTATTATCTGTTGTTGTGTCAGCGTGGCGGTCGCAGGACACCTTGCCGGCTACACAGCAGGGGAACAGCTGATGTTACTGAACCCCACTGACACAGTGGCGAGTGTTTTCCTCTGTGCAGCCAGCCCTTCTGAGCACCAACTGGCTGTATTGGAACCCAGGGAATCCAGGAGGAGCAGAATGTAGGCCGAGGCCTGCACTGGAGGCAGTTTAATGTCTGTTGTTGTGTCAGCGTGGCGGTCGTAGGTCACGTTGCCGGATACACAGCAGGGGAACAGCTGGCGTTACTGTACCCCACTGACACAGTGGCGAGTGTTTTTCTCTGTGCAGCCAGCACTTCCAAGCACCAACTGGCAGTATTAGAGCCCAGGGAATCTAGGAGGAGCAGAGTGTACGCTGAGGCCTGCACTGGAGGAAGTTTAATGCCTGTTGTTGTGTCTGCGTGGCAGTCGCAGGACACTTGCCGGCTACACAGCAGGGGAACAGCTGGCGTTACTGAACCCCACTGACACATGAGCGAGTGTTTTTCTCTGTGCAGCCAGCACTTCCGAGCACCAACTGGCAGTATTGGAGCCCAGGAAATCCAGGAGGAGCAAAGTGTAGGCCGAGGCCTAATTGAAGCAAGTTGAAAGGGAACCTGAAACTGAAAGAGCCACTTTGTGCAGCAATAATGCTGCACAAGGAAAACGTGGCTCTTTTAATTATGCTCCTTGCAAACGCAGAATTAAACACTTCTAAAATGTGTCCCCTGATACCGTGAAACCGTCCCGAAGGTGGGACTTTCCTTCGTAATGGGACGCAGCACAGCCGTCATTCCTACCCCCTTGGTGCCGTGCGCCACCTCTTCAGCGTTGTTTGAATCTGTCCCGGAGCCTGCGCTGTTATGTTCAACCTTGGCCATGCGCAGTTAGCGCTGCCCATCTTCTGACAACATTTGGTGTCAGGCTGACTGCGCCTGTGCGGCCGCGCTGCCTGAGATCCTGCCTCGTTGTGTCTTCTGACTTAATCACACTGCGGGCCTGGGATTCATGGGCATGCGCAGTGCATATCTTCGCCTCTAAGCCACCTCCTTCCGGCTTCTTCAGACTGTGCGGCGTCACGGCCGTGGCATGCTATTAAGGATCAGCTGATGGCGCACAGTCTGAAGAAGGTGGAGGGAGATGAGTGAGAGCCTGAGGTGAAGATATGCACTGCGCATCCCCATGAATCCAAGGCCCGCAGTGTGATTAAATCCGAAGACACTGCAAGGCAGGATATCGGGCACCGCGGCCGCGCAGGCACAGTCCGCCAGACACCAAATGATGTCAGAAGACGGGCAGCGCTAACTGCGCATGGCCAAGGTTGAACATAACAGTGCAGGCTACGGGACAGATTCAAACAATGCTGAGGAGGCGGCGCCTGCCTCAAAGGGGGTAGGAATGACAGCTGCGTTGTGTCTCATTAGAAAGGAAAATTCCACCTCCGTGCCGTTTTCACGGTGTGAGAGGGACACATTTTATAAGTGTTAAGTTCAGCGTCTGCAAGGAGCATAACTAAAAAAACCATCTTTTCCTTGTGAAGCATTACTACTGCACAAGGTGGCTCTTTCAGATACAAATGTCTGGAGGGAGGGGACAGGTTCCCTTTAATTTTAGTTGTAGTGTCAGCATGGCAGTCGCAGGACACATTGCCGACTACACAGCAGGGGAGCAGCTGGCGTTACTGAACCCCACTAACACAGGTGCGAGTGTTTTTCTCTGTGCAGACAGCACTTCCGGGCAACAACTGGCGGTGTTGAAGCCCAGGGAAAGTAGGAGGAGCAGACTTTAGTTTTTGCCGCACACTCAGCAGAGGAGCAGCTGGCGTTACTGAACCCCAATAACACAGCAAGCGTTAACTGTGCAGACAGCACTTCCGGGCAAGAACTGGCAGTGTTGAAGCACAGGGAAAACAGGAGGAGCAGACTTAAATTTCGCCACACACAGCAGTGGAACAGCTGGCGTTACTGGACTCCAATAACAGAGGAGCAACTGTTGATTGTGCAGACAGCATTTCCGGGCAACAACTGGTGGTGTTGAAGCCCAGGGAAAGCAGGAGGAGCAGACTTTAGTTTTTGCCGCACACACAGCAGGGAAACAGCTGATGTTACTGAACCCCAATAACAAAGGAGCAACTGTTGACTGTGCACTCAGCACTTCCGGGCAACAACTGGCGGTGTTTAAGCCCAGGGAAAGCAGGAGGAGCAGACTTTAGTTTTTGGCGCACACACAGCAGGGGAGCAGCTGGAGTTACGGAACCCCACTAACACAGGAGCGAGTGTTTTTCTCTGTGCAGACAGCACTTACGGGCAACAACTGGCGGTGTTTAAGCCCAGGGAAAGCAGGAGGAGCAGACCTTATTTTTTGCCGCACACACAGCAGGGGAGCAGCTGGCGTTACTGAACCCCAATAATACAACAGCAAATGTTGACTGTGCAGACAGCACTTCCGGGCAACAACTGGCAGTGTTGAAGCCCAGGGAAAGCAGGAGGAGCAGACTTTAGTTTTTGCCGCACACACAGCAGGGAAACAGCTGATGTTACTGAACCCCAATAACAAAGGAGCAACTGTTGACTGTGCACTCAGCACTTTTGGGCAAGAACTGGCAGTGTTGAAGCCCAGGGAAAGCAGGAGGAGCAGACTTCAGTTTATGCCGCACACACAGCAGGGGAGCAGCTGGAGTTACTGAACCCCACCAACACAGGAGCGAGTGTTTTTCTCTGTGCAGACAGCACTTCCAGGCAACAACTGGTGGTATTGAAGCCCAGGAAAAGCAGGAGGAGAAGACTTTAGTTTTTGCCGCACACACAGAAGGGAAACAGCTGGCGTTACTAAACCCCAATAACAGAGGAGCAACTGTTGACTGTGCAGACAGCACTTCCGGGCAACAACTGGTGGTGTTGAAGCCCAGGGAAAGCAGGAGGAGCAGACTTTAGTTTTTGCTGCACACACAGCAGGGGAGCAGCTGGCGTTACTGAACCCCACTAACACAGGAGTGAGTGTTTTTCTCTGTGCAGACAGGACTTCTGGGTAACAACTGGTGGTGTTGAAGCCCAGGAAAAGCAGGAGAAGTAGAGTGTAGGCCGAGGCCTAATTGTAGCAAGTTGAAAGGGAACTTTTAACCCCCCAGGCGTTTTTAACTGATAGAGCCACCTTGTGAAGCAATAATGCTGCAAAAGGAAAAGGTGGCTCTCTTAATTATGCCCCTTGCAAATGCAGAACTAAACACTTCCAAAATGTCTCCCCTGATACTATGAAACCGTCCCGGAGGTGGGACTTTCCTTCGTAATGAGACACAGCACAGCCGTCATTCCCACCCCCTTTGGCGCAGGGCGCCCCTTCCCCAGCGTTGTTTGAATCTGTTTTGGAGCCTGCGCTGTTATGTTAAACCTTGGACTTGCGCAGTTAGCGCTGCCCGGCTTCTGACAACATTTGGGGTCAGGCGGACTGCGACTATGCGGCCGCGCTGCCCGAGATCCCGCCTCGCATTGTCTTCTGATTTAATCACACTGCGGGCCTTGGATTCATTAGCATGCACAGTGCATATCTTCTCCTCTCATTCAGCTCCTTCCGGCTTCTTCAGACTGTGCGGCGTCACGGTCATGGCATGCTATTAAGAATCAGCTGACGGCGCACAGTCTGCAGAAGGTGGAGGGAGATGAGTGAGAGCCTCAAGTGAAGATATGCACTGCGCATGCCCATGAATCCCAGGCCCGGAGTCTGATTAAATCAGAAGACACTGCGAGGCGGGATCTCGGGCAGCGCGGCCGCACAGGCAAAGTGACACCAAATGATGTCAGAAGATGGGCAGCACTTACTGCGCATGGCCAAGGTTGAACATAACAGCGCAGGCTATGGGACAGATTCAAACAATGCTGAGGAGGCGGCGCCTGGTGCCAAGGGGGTAGGAATGACGGCTGCGTTGCATCTCATTAGGAAGGAAAGTTCCACCTCCGGGCCGTTTTCACAGTGTGAGGGGACACATTTTATAAGTGTTAAGCTCAGCGTGTGCAAGGAGCATAACTAAAAGAGCCACCTTTTCCTTGTGCAGCATTACTGCTGCACAAGGTGGCTCTTTCAGTAAGAAATGCCTGAGGGGACAGGTTGCCTTAAAATTCAGATGTAGTGTCAGCGTGGAGGTAGCAGGACACATTGCCGGATACACAGCTGGGGATCAGCTGACGTTACTGAAACCCAATAACACTGGGTCATGTGTTTTGACTGTGCAGATGGCACTTCTGAGCAGCAACTGGTGGTGTTGGAGCCCAGGGATTACAGTTCAGGTGGTAGAAACATGAATGCAACAGGAGACCTGATTACTGTAGCCAACCAATTTTTTAATCTAGAAGAGGAGTTGCAAATTCCTGCGAGATCCAGGCCTTGTTCATTTTCAGAAAAGTGAGCCAGTCAACGTTATCGGAGGACAGTCGCATGCGACGGTCTGTTAGTACACCACCTGCAGCACTAAAGACGCGTTCCGATAGTACACTAGCAGCAGGGCAAGCCAGCACCTCCAATGCTTACTGGCTAAGCTCTGGCCATGTATCCAGCTTGGAGACCCAAAACTTGAAGGGGGAAGAGCCATCTGGGAGTACACTGAGAGGGCAAGCCATGTAGTCTGTCACCATCTGACGGAAACGTTGCCTCCTGCTGACTGGAGCCGTCTGTGATGGTGTAGACATTTGTGGCGGGCACACAAAAGTTTGCCACAGTTGGGCCATACTGGTCTTGCCTTGTGCTGAGGAAATGCTTCTGCTCCCTGTTTGTGCTGACCTTCCTCCACTGCCTCGACGCACTGAGCTGCTTTATAAAGCACTAGCATCACTGCTCTCAGTTGGACAGGAGAAAATGATGGAATGCACCAGTGTGTCTTGGTACTCCCGCATTTTATGCTCCCGGTTCAACAGTGTTATGAGGGTTTGTAAATTGTCCCGATAGCGTGGAACTAGGAGGGTGTACACCCAATAATCAGCCGTGTTGAGAATGTGGGCAATGCGGCATGAAATCAACCATGTGCTGCAGACTGCCAACTGGCCAATAAACGCTGTCTCCTGCTTGAGGCATGATCTCTGCCTGCTCTGCATCACCCGACCCTCGCTCTACACACTGACTACTTGAGAATTGTGTAACTCCCTCCTCTGGACCGATGTCTTCCTCCTCCATTGACTCCTCCTCATCCTCCTCACAAAGTGTCCCCTGCCTAGGCCTTTGTGAGGAACCACGTTGCGCTGACTGTCCAGCAGCAGATAGAATTGGTGACTCCTCATCCTCCACCTCTTACACAACATCATCCCTTAGCGCTTGCAGTGTTCTTTCAAGCAGGCAGATAAGGGGGACAGTCATGCTGACTAGTGTATCATCTGCACTCGCCATCCGCGTGGCATCATTGAAAGCACGCAAAACCTGGCAGACGTCCTTCATAGTGGCCCACTCAGTGGTTGTGAAGTCTGAACGGCGCTCAGTGCGACTTCTTTGCGCCTGATGCAGCTGGTACTCCAATACTGCTGGCTGCTGCTCACACAACCGCTCCAACATATGTAACGTGGAATTCCACCTGGTGTGTAGGTCACATATGATGTGATGTTACAGAAGGCAGAATCGGCGCTGCAGAGCTGCAATGCGCGATCTTGACATGGGAGATGTGAGTGAGGTTGCCTAGGGCCAAAGCTGCCACCAGATTTCGGTCATTGTCACACACTACCAAGCCTGGCTGGAGAGTCGCTGGCACAAACCACATGTCGCTCTCCTGCTTGATTGCATTCCAGAGCTCCTGCGCTGTGTGGCTTCGATTCCCCAAAGAAATTAATTTCAGTACGGCCTGTTGACGTTTGGCCATGGCTGTGCTCATATCGGTTGTAACAGATAAGCGTTCACGGGTCAAGGTGGAGGTAGACCGCGACGGCTCCTGCAGCGATGATTCTGAGCAACTGGAGTATGAGGAAGAGGCAATGTGTACAGGCTAGATTCCTGCAATCCTTGGAGATGGCAGAACACGTCCTGCGCTACTCGCACAATTTGTACCCAGCTCCACAACATTAACCCAATGGGCAGTGAGGAAAAGGTATCGCCCCTGTTCATGGTGACTGTCCATGCATCGGTGGTGAGGTGGACCTTGCTACTGACGGCGTTCAGTAGCGCGTGTTTTATGTGTCCCTCCACAAGCTTTTGCAGGGCAGGGATGGCTTGCCTGCTGAAATAAAAGCAGCTGGGCACATTGTATTGTGGGAATGCCAATGCCATCAAGTTACGGAAGGTGTCAGTCTCCACCAGCCTGAATGACAGCATTTCAAGGCACAGTAGTTTTGCAATGCCAGCATTCAGAACCTGTGCTCAGGGGTGATTTGCCGAGAATTGCCGCCTTTTCTCCCATGCCTGTGCTACCGATGGCTGTAGACTGGGCTGGGAGTGTGAGGATGACTGGGAACGTGGTGCTGTAGGTGGAATTACACTGGGTCTCTGGACAACAATGCCAGAGGTTCTTCCATGGCAATCCTGTGAGGAAGCCGAACCATCTGGGTGTGAGATGGAGGAAGAGGCAGCAACACGAGCTGAGGAGGTGGTAGGTGCTGCAGTAGGTTGGCCTAGGTCTTCAGTGTGTTTTTGTAACTCCACCGCGTGCTTGGTCCGCACATGTTTCTACATATTTGCGGTATTGGGGTTGCTGACACTTTTTCCTCTTTTGACTTTCTGATGACACACCTTGCATTTGACTAAGCAAATGTCATCTGCAACTGTGTCAAAAAAGGACCAGGCATTGCAAGTCTTGGGAGCACCCTTTTTGGCTTTTGGAAGAGCCATGCTCCAAATGGGTGCCGAAGTGGAGGCTACAGGCACCACAGTCTTCCCCCTCCTTCTCCCTCTTTGGGCCGTTTGGGGAATCTCTTCCTCAGAGCTGCTCCCACCACCTTCCTGTACCTCATGCCACGATGGTCAAGGACCTCACCATCTACATTACCCTCTTCCACCAACTGCTTCTCCTGGGTAGTCTCGGCAGCACAGTATGCACCAGAAAGTGGCACCTGAGTCTCATCATCAGATGCGTACTCAGGTGTGGTGACCGGAGGCACTGGGCCACCTCTTCCGAATCAGAGAGACAAAACTGTTGGGCATCACTGCATACTGCCACTTCTTCCATTTCTCCAATGCTGCTTTCCAAGCCAAAAAATTTAGAGAACAGAAGTAGAGATGGCTCCTGTCCTGGGCTCTCTGACTGCCTGGGCAATTTGGCAGGTGGTGAAGAGACAGATGGGTGCTCTCCAGTACTCTGTGCCTGAGAGGATGTGGCACTAATTGAAGTCGATGCGTTAGCTGCCATCCATCCGACAACAGCTTCAATTTGTTCTTCCCGCAGCAGCGTGGTACGGCGATCTCCTACAAAGCTGCACAAGAAGGACTGTTCCCTGCTGAAACTGGGTGATGATGAATCACCGGTGCCCGCAGCAGGCACAGAATTCCCACGTCCTCTCCCTGCTCCATGCCCAAGCCACGTGCCTTACTCCCTGCCTTCTTCATCTTGGTAGACTGATAAAGATAGGCAGAAAAGTACTAAGGGCTTAGTGTGCTCATTCCTGAACAGCTCCTAACAGGTATAAGAAACACTAATTTTCTAAAGTGTGGACTAGACTTTTATATGAGCTGTACACAACTGTGACCTACATAACTGTAAAGTGGTGTGTTTGGTGAACTTTATTATTATTTTTTTTTTGCAGAACAGACTACAGACTGAGCTGCACTCACACAGACCGTGCAGACAGCCGTGAACAGCGCTGCAAGGCCAAGACAACCTCCTCTATGTAATCCTATATAGTGTTTTTTCACAATCTAGCAGGATACGGATGGAAAGCCACTAATAGGATAAATTTGAAAAAATGTGCAGCAGGCTGCACTAATTGCAAAAAAGGACAATGGATTGAACAGTATGAGGCAGTGACGCACCCTAAGCTGACTACAACCAGCGGTGGCTGCAGACAGACTACAGAGTGAGCTGCACTCACACACACAGAGACCTTGCAGACAGCTGTGAACAGCGCTGTAAGGCAAAAGCAAGGTTCTCACACAGCGGTTGCTAAATTAGCCTGGGTAAAGCACAATGAAGCAAATCGCTATCTCTAAACTGGCCCTCAGTCAGAACACAGCATCCTGTCCCTAACTGAATTCACAGCAGAGTGAGCCCAACATGGCGGTGGTGACTTTTATAGTGCATCATGAGATCATTTCAGCAGCCAATCACAGCCATACCAGTAGTTACATGCCTACCATGCAGAACAGGATGTGCCCACACTTCTAATCATTCCTCATTGGCTGAATTCGGGCTCTTTGAATTATGGGAACTTCCGATTCCGGTATCCGATATACTGAAAGTATCGGAACTCAGTATCGGAATTCCGATACCGCAAATATCGGCCGATACCCGATACTTGCAGTATCGAAATGCTCAACACTACTCTTCATACATTGACGATCATATTTATAAATATTCATTAATGTAAGATCTTATGTTAGTTCACTTTACTTAACAACTACAGCACATCAGATTTTTATATATTGCATGTCCAGTAGGTTTTTCTACACCAAAACAGCTCTTCACAATAAATATACACCAACAAGTCTACCACATTCCTATTTTAACTGGAGAAAAACATCTAATCCATCAAACATTATAACAAGCTGCAACAATTCAGAAGTGCTGATAGGAGTCAAACCCAAGGTTACAGTGTTGGAGGAACCAAAATTATCTGTTGACTGGTTGTACAGAAATGTTATCTAGTGTTCTTTACACAACCAGACTTTTTTGTGACAGTCTAATTTGAAAAGTACAAAGTTCTGTGTTAATAGAAGGATACTGGCCATTCTATATCCCTTTATTTCTGTACATTTCTTTAGAAAAGCAGGTATCATTGCCAGATATATCTAATGAATGAACTTTACATGGAGAGATTAACCAAATAAAGTACTTGCTTAATAATCAAGTTACAAATCCAACAACAATTTGTAAAAGCATTATGTGTGGATGGCAAAATAAACAGAATTGTTACATTCCCTGACCCATTCTTTTGAAGTACTTAATGCACCTGCAAAGGGAGAGAGCCTCCTAAACTCTCCTGAAGCTTGTCCTCTCTCTGACCTCTGGAAGATTTTGCTGTCTGGTTTTCAGTGAGCAAATAAAGTTAAACATATACAGTAAATGTCTCAAGTCTATAAGTAACAATATTCAGAAAATGTGTCCTCCAGTTGATCATGAAACATTTTTTTTTATTAGAATCGCCAGGACTGAGCTACACTGAAAACTGTTACAAACTAATAATAAGCTGTTTAAAGGGAAAATGTATGATTGGGCAGGGTTTGGTTCGCGGAGGGGTGTTCATGGTTATATCCACTGAACACCACAATTTTACTCCAAGTGAGAGCCATTAAGATAATTTACTGGCTCTCGCTGGGATGCTAGCTCCAGTTCTTCACAGCAGGGAGTCGGCTGTTTGTTTCAGTTTGTTCTATTAAAGTACTATGTTGTTGAGAAATCCTACAAAAAACAAATTGTGCAAAAATCCCTTTCTTTGCAAGTGCATTTAAATAACACAGAGTTCTTAGTAATACTGTTTTTGATAAAAAAAAAAATAGCACAAAAGCCATCCCACCATCAAGGTGCACTGATCAGGACGGTCCTACGCTGTCTAATATTAAAAACCTTACCAAGTGTCAAAGTTGACCTCAGTGTATGAATAAGGGCAGATAAAAGGACAGGGTCCCAATCTATGGACACCAGTCTGGGGAAGCTTTTTAA
This sequence comes from Ranitomeya imitator, assembly GCF_032444005.1. Lineage (NCBI taxonomy): Eukaryota > Metazoa > Chordata > Amphibia > Anura > Dendrobatidae > Ranitomeya > Ranitomeya imitator. The sequence goes on from NC_091283.1 coordinate 740,906,856, forward strand.
TGTAATTACCAGCTTGGAAAAGGGAGACGATGCCCCGGCTTGCACAAAAATTGAGCATAAATTATTATTATTTATTTACATAGCACCATTGATTCCATGGTGCTGTACATGTGTTAGGGGTCGAGTTCCTGCCTCTGCACAGGGGGAATCTTGGGCCATCTCCGCTGCGGTCTCTCATTCTCCGGCCGCAGTGGAACCTGCTCAGCGGAGATGTTCATCCCAGCGTCTCGCTCAGTCTGACTTTGTGCTAAGAGTTACTGCTGCATTTCCTGCTTCTATCATTGAAGTCAGTGCTGGGCAGCGGCGAGCAGACGCTTCTGGGACTAAGTCCTGCTTTTCACGTTCTGAGCATGCCCAGAGTAAGATCTCTCAGTGGAGATCGAGGGTCACATGATCAGATACTGCAGCTAGGTCATTGGTCCTTCTTGGAAGGTCCTTGTAGGTGCTAGGACTAAGTCCTGCTTTGCACTCTGAGCATGCCCAGGGCAAGATCTCTCAGTGGAGATCTGGGGTCACATGCTCAGGTACTGCAGCAACTCCATTGGTCCTTCTCTAAAGGTCCTAAACGTGCTGTAACTATTTAAGGCTCGCATGGCCGCACGGCCATGCGCTAGTATTGACTTTTGTAAACGTGTGTGTGTTGTGAGTGAAAATCATTCTTTAAAATCCCCTCCCTATTGTATAACTGCTCGCGGAAGGTGGATGATTGCTATCTGGCGCCCAACTTAGCCATCAGCACGTTACACACATTACAGCCTCTAATTGCTGTGACTGCCAGTGCGGCGCCGTGCTCTTTCTCTGCGCTTTCCTGACCCAAGCCTGGGTGGTTAGTGGCGTCCACCAGTGCGGCACCGCACGCACTCTCGTGCTTCTTAAATATTATTATTTCTGTCTCTCTGACACCCCAGTAGCGGTGTCGAGCGCATGAGGTCTTTATGAACTCAAATCCTGAGTCTTGGGATTGAGTTCTGAGACTCCTTGCTTGCGCTCTTGGTGCGGTACCGCGGCCCTGTGACGCAACAGGGTTCGCTTCCTTCACACAGGGTGAAGTTAACCCATGTGTGTATTCACATTGTACCACCATATCGTCCGTCTCTACTAGCAGCAGGGTTTTCACCTGCACGGTGGACCTTGGACTGCGAACACACCTAATACCATTACATCTTAAACTTGGTGCATTCCGCCAGTCCTAACAACATGAGAAGGGGTTACTTACAAATTACAGATATCACTTACAGTAAGCAAACTAACAATTACAGACTGATAAAGAGGGGTGACGACCCTGCCCTTGCGGGCTTACATTCTATGGGATGGTGGGGATGGAGATAATAGGTTGAGGGTTGCAGGAGCTTTGGTGGTGGTGAGGCGGCAGCTTCGGTAGTAGTGATGAGGAGACAGTGGGGTCAGTGCAGGCTGTAGGCTTTCCTGAAGAGGTGGGTTTTCAGGTTCCGTCTGAAGGATCCAAATGTGGTTGATAGTCGGACGTGTTGGGGCAAAGAATTCCAGAGGATGGGGATATTCAGGAGAAGTTTTGGAGGTGGTTGGGTAAGTAGCGAATAAGTATGGAGGAGAGAAGGAGGTCTTGGGAGGACCATAGATTACGTGAGGGAAGATATCAGGAGATAAGTTCAGAGATATATGGAGGAGACATGTTATGGATGGCTTTTTAGGTAGGATTAAGTTGGTATATATGTAGCACATAAACGCATGTTCACATTGGCCATAAAGCGCACAAAACCTACAAGAAGCAGAATGATCTAAAAACCCTGCTGTAAGTAAAAAGTAAGTGCATTTAAATAACTCAGGGTTCTTAGTAATACTGTTTTTGATCAAAAAGAGCATAAAAGTCATGCCGCCATCGTCAAGGTGCCCTGATCGGGACCTTGACGATGGTGGGATGGCTTTTATGCTCCCAGCCATATTCCAACTAGACTGTCTCCCACCTTGTTCAATACACTTCCATTGAGCAAGGCAATGCACATCTAGTCAGAATGTGAGTAATGTGACCAACAGTATACATATCGCATATTTATGCTCACATGACCATCATTGGCTGTGCTCGTCCCTGAGAATCCTGGGATGGCACTAACGCGATGTGAACCTAGCCTAAATGTGAAAAATTCTGAAAGGTTTATAAACTTTACAGTTTGTTAAAGGAAACCTGTCAGCTAGTTCCAGAGAATCTTGTGTGCAAAATGGGTTTAAAGGGAACCTGTCAGCAGGATTGTGCACAATAATGTACATGCAGTGTCAGGTCGGTGCCATTATATATATATTATCAATCTTTTTGAAAATGGTGCCGGCCGTGCCTGCACAGTAGTAGGTATCAGTGATCATGCAAGAGAAAAAAAAAATATCCTCCTCCAAGATAGCTCCGGTGGCGCCTGCGCAGTGGCAGCTATTTCCAATCTCTGATAGCTGCTGTTATACAGGCACTGGTGGCATCATCTTGCTAGAGAACAAAAAAAAATTCCTCCTCAAAGTTGGCGCTGCCAGTGCCTGCGCAGTAGCAGCTATCAGTAATCCTGATAGAGAACCCAAAAAAATTTCCTCCGCCAAGATGATCACCGATAGCTGCTATTGCACAGGCATTGGTGGGCCACTTTGCCAGAGAACAAAAAAATGTCCTCCTCCTGTGCAGTAGCAGCTATCGGTGATCATCTTGGAGGAGGTTTTTTTGTTTTTTTCATTATGTAAACTAGGGGGCAGACATGTATGAAGTGATACATATATCCTGGAATACCCACTGCACCCCTGAATCCCATGTACTTCTCTCCCTCTGTTCTGTTACTTTGATTCTTTTTCCCTGACTTGAATTCCTGTATCATTCTGAAATTTTCTGACTGCATATTGACATGTTTGTGCTCCTCACAACTAGCCCCATCTTTTGATGTTATCCTGCCTCTGTCTTCATTTTTTGTAGACAAATGTTGTATTAACTGCAATCTGCTAATCGTCTCCTGCTGTGGACTGTCCTCCACCTCCTTTCCTCCCCTCCCTGTCTCACCTGGCCTCATTTCTTGGTCATTTGAATGGTATAAGTTGCATGGTGTGGGTCAGATCTGACTTCAGTCATATGTGACATAATTTCAAGTGACATATTTTAAGTTTGTCATCTGAAATATACCAGAAACAGTCCAGAAATCGGCCAGACAATAAGACTAAACACTGACTTCTAAGTTTACTTGCCTTTCCCTTTTTCCCCTGCTCTTTAACCATGCTCACATTTCCCCCACTTTTTTTTCTCCACTAATCCGCACTCTCCTCCACTAACCACATACCCTTGCGCCCTCAAACCACATAACTATCGCGCTCTTACCCCCCACCTCGCTTCATCTGCAGACCTGCTCTCTTACCTCAGACCTCTACCACCAAAATATAATATAAGCCAATCACTCTCCTTCACCCACCTGCTTCTTTCTCTGCTTATTCTCACTGCTGGCGACACATCCCCCAATCCTGCCCCCCCGCCTCATTTATCACTAATCCTCACCCCTATCCTTCTGACACTATGAGAAACTATCGCAACCCCTCACACTTAAAATCTGTGCCACTGACCCCCACCCCCCTGCTTCCTCTCTCTGGGGCACTTTGGAATGCCCGCTCTATAAGCAACAAGCTCCATGTGATCCACGATCGTTTTACTTTCCAAAACCTTTCCTTCCTGGCCCTCACTGAGACCTGGCTGACGCCCCCTGACACGGCCTCACCTGCAGCACTGAGCTACAGTGGCCTCCAATTTACTCACACTCCTCGTTCTGGCAACAGACATGGTGGAGGAGTGGGTATCCTTCTTTCTAAAAACTTCCTTCAACCCTATCCAACCCCCACCCTCCCTTATCCTCCCTTCTTTTGAGGTTCACTCTGTCCGTATCTACTCTCCCTCCAGTCTCCAAATGGCTGTCATATACCGACCACCGGGCTCAGCCACTGCCTTCATCGACCAATTCTCCACCTGGCTCCTTCACTTTCTCTCTGCTGACATCCCCACCATCATCATGGATTACTTTAATATCCCTACTGACACCCACCAGCCAGCAGCCTCCAAGCTCCTGGCCGTTACTTCATCCTTTGGACTCACTCAGTGGTCCTCCACAGCCAGCCACACAGACAGACATACACTAGACCTCATCTTCACCTGCCTCTGTTCCTTATCTAATCTCACAACCTCTCCCTTCCCCCTATCTGACCACCATCTACTCACCTTCTCATCCTTGTCCTCCTCACCTGCCCCCCATGTCCAGCCATTACCACATCCTCGCAGAAACCTCGCACATCTAGACATTCACAGACTCTAAGACTCTCTCCTACCCCTGTCCTCCAGATCTTCACTCCACGACATGGACAGCGCCACCGCTTTCTTTAACTCCACTCTCACATTAGCCATAGACTCAGTTGCCTCTCTCATGCATGGCACAGTGCGACGAACCAATAGGCAACCTTGGCATAACAATCTCACAATAAAACTTCGACAAGCATCCAGGGTTGCGGAGCGTCGTTGGAAGAAAACATGCCGGCCAGATGACTTCACTGCTTTCAAACAAACTACATTTGACTTCAAATTAGCCCTCACCTCCACTAAACAGACATAGTAACATACATAGTACCATAGTAAGGCCGAAAAAAGTCATTTGTACATCCAGTTCAGCCTATATTCCATCATAATAAATCCCCAGATCTACGTCCTTGTACAGAACCTAATAATTGTATGATACAATATTGTTCTGCTCCAGGAAGACATCCAGGCCTCTCTTGAACCCCTCGACTGAGTTCGCCATCACCACCTCCTCAGGCAAGCAATTCCAGATTCTCACTGCCCTAAGGGTACCGTCACACTATACGATTTACCTACGATCACGACCAGCGATATGACCTGGCCGTGATCATAGGTAAATCGTATTGTGGTCGCTGGGGAGCTGTCACACAGACAGCTCTCCAGCGACCAACGATGCCGAGGTCCTGCGCTTAGTTACCCGATGTTTACCCTGGTTACAAGCGTTAAACTAAAAAAAAACAAACAGCACATACTTACATTCTGGTGTCCGTCAGGTCCCTTGCAGTCTGCTTCCCGCACTCAGTGACTGCCGGCCGTAAAGTGAAAGTGAAAGCACAGCCGCTGTGCTCTGCTTTCACTTTACGGCCGGCAGTCACAGTGCGGGAAGCAGAGACGGCAAGGGATCTGACGGACACCAGAATGTAAGTATGTGCTGTTTTTTTTTTTTTAGTTTAACGCTTGTAACCAGGGTAAACATCGGGTAACTAAGCGCGGTCCTGCACTTAGTTACCCGATGTTTACCCTGGTTACAAGCGAACGCATCGCTGGATCGCATCGCTAGATCGGTGTCACACACACCGATCTAGCGATGACAGCGGGAGATCCAGCGATGAAAGAAAGTTCCATACGATCTGCTACGACGTACGATTCTCAGCAGGATCCCTGATCGCTGCTGCGTGTCAGACACAGCGATATCGTAACGATATCGCTGGAACGTCACGAATCGTACCGTCGTAGCGATCGAAATGTTATAGTGTGACGGTACCCTTACAGTAAAGAATCCTCTTCTATGTTGGTGGAAAAACCTTCTCTCCTCCAGACGCAAAGAATGCCCTCTTGTGCCCGTCACCTTCCTTGGTATAAACAGATCCTCAGCGAGATATTTGTATTGTCCCCTTATATACTTATACATGGTTATTAGATCGCCCCTCAGTCGTCTTTTTTCTAGACTAAATAATCCTAATTTCGCTAATCTATCTGGGTATTGTAGTTCTCCCATCCCCTTTATTAATTTTGTTGCCCTCCTTTGTACTCTCTCTAGTTCCATTATATCCTTCCTGAGCACCGGTGCCCAAAACTGGACACAGTACTCCATGTGCGGTCTAACTAGGGATTTGTACAGAGGCAGTATAATGCTCTCATCATGTGTATCCAGACCTCTTTTAATGCACCCCATGATCCTGTTTGCCTTGGCAGCTGCTGCCTGGCACTGGCTGCTCCAGGTAAGTTTATCATTAACTAGGATCCCCAAGTCCTTCTCCCTGTCAGATTTACCCAGTGGTTTCCCATTCAGTGTGTAATGGTGATATTGATTCCTTCTTCCCATGTGTATAACCTTACATTTATCATTGTTAAACCTCATCTGCCACCTTTCAGCCCAAGTTTCCAACTTATCCAGATCCATCTGTAGCAGAATACTATCTTCTCTTATATTAACTGCTTTACATAGTTTTGTATCATCTGCAAATATCGATATTTTACTGTGTAAACCTTCTACCAGATCATTAATGAATATGTTGAAGAGAACAGGTCCCAATACCAACCCCTGCGGTACCCCACTGGTCACAGCGACCCAGTTAGAGACTATACCATTTATAACCACCCTCTGCTTTCTATCACTAAGCCAGTTACTAACCCATTTACACACATTTTCCCCCAGACCAAGCATTCTCATTTTGTGTACCAACCTCTTGTGCGGCACGGTATCAAACGCTTTGGAAAAATCGAGATATACCACGTCCAATGACTCACCGTGGTCCAGCGTATAGCTTACCTCTTCATAAAAACTGATTAGATTGGTTTGACAGGAGCGATTTCTCATAAACCCATGCTGATATGGAGTTAAACAGTTATTCTCATTGAGATAATCCAGAATAACATCCCTCAGAAACCCTTCAAATATTTTACCAACAATAAAGGTTAGACTTACTGGCCTATAATTTCCAGGTTCACTTTTAGAGCCCTTTTTGAATATTGGCACCACATTTGCTATGCGCCAGTCCTGCGGAACAGACCCTGTCGCTATAGAGTCCCTAAAAATAAGAAATAATGGTTTATCTATTACATTACTTAGTTCTCTTAGTACTCGTGGGTGTATGCCATCCGGACCCGGAGATTTATCTATTTTAATCTTATTTAGCCGGTTTCGCACCTCTTCTTGGGTTAGATTGGTGACCCTTAATATAGGGTTTTCATTGTTTCTTGGGATTTCACCTAGCATTTCATTTTCCACCGTGAATACCGTGGAGAAGAAGGTGTTTAATATGTTCGCTTTTTCCTCGTCATCTACAACCATTCTTTCCTCACTATTTTTTAAAGGGCCTACATTTTCAGACCTATTTCACTAACCTTGTATCTTCACTATCCTACAACCCAAAACAACTATTCAGCACATTTACCTCCCTCCTCCGCCCACCACTGCCACCTCCAACTCCCCTCATCTCCTCCGAGGACTTTGCAACCTACTTCAAAAACAAGATCGACCAAACAAGGCAAACCTTTACAGTTCCATCACCCCAACCACTCCATATACCAGACCTCTGCCCTTCCCTAATAACCTCCCTCTCCAACATCACTGACGGAGAGCCTACTTGCCTCTTCTCCAAATCGCACCTCACCACCTGTGCGCTTGACCCCATCCCCTCCCACCTGCTCCCCAATGTCACTAACATGCTCATTCCAGCCCTAACCCATCTCTTCAACCTATCGCTATCTTCTGGTACCTTCCCCTCGGCCTTCAAACATGCCACCATCACACCCATCCTCAAAAAAACTAACCTTGACCCAACTGCTATGCCCAGCTACCGGCCCATATCACTGCTCCCGTTTGCTTCAAAACTCCTTGAGCAGCATGTCCATGCTAAAATTTCCTCCCACCTCTCATCTAACTCTCTCCTTGACAACCTCCAATCTGGCTACCGCCCCCACCACTCCACCGAAACTGCCCTGACAAAAATTACTAATGACATACTCACAGCCAAAGATAACAGATAGTTCTCCATCCTCCTCCTTCTTAAACTGTCCTCTGCTTTTGACACAGTCGATCACTGCCTACTGCTACAGATTCTTTCTTCCCTTGGCATCAAAGACCTTGCCCTGCTCTGGATTGCCTCATACCTTTCCGACTGCACATTTAGCGTTTCACACTCCCACACCACCTCCTCATCCCGCCCTCTCTCTGTTGGAGTCCCTCAGGGCTCTGTCTTGAGGCCCCTACTTTTTTCCATCTATACTCTTGGCATAGGACAACTCATAAAGTCCCACTGCTTCCAGTACCACCTGTATGCGGACAACACTCAGATCTACCTCTCTGGCCCAGATGTCACCTCTCTGCTGTCCAGAATCCCGAAGTGTCTGTCAGCCATATCCTCCTTCTTCACCTCTCGCTTCCTAAAATTCAATGTAGACAAAACCAAACCCATCATCTTTCCCCCATATCACGTATCCCCCCCTACCTGACCTATCTATTATGGTAAATGGCATTACGCTCTCTCCCGCACCTGAAATCCCCTGCCTCATGGTAACTCTTGACTCTGCCCTGTTCTTCAAGCCGCACGTCCAAACTCTTGCCACCTCCTGTCGCCTCCAACTCAAAAATATTGCCAGAATCCTGTTATGAAAGGCAATTCAGTACTACAATGGACATAGCGGTCAGAGCACATACAGTGATCTGACAATAACCCCAAATCATAGAACGAGCTCTGAGACGTGGGAACTCTGCAGACCGCAATCCCTAATCCTCTCCAAACAACACTAGAGGCAGCCGTGGATTGCGCCTAACTCTGCCTATGCAACTCGGCACAGCCTGAAAAACTAACTAGCCTGAAGATAGAGAATAAGCCTACCTTGCCTCAGAGAAATACCCCAAAGGTAAAGGCAGCCCCCCACATATAATGACTGTGAGTTAAGATGAAAAGACAAACGTAGAGATGAAATAGATTCAGCAAAGTGAGGCCCGAATTTCTTAACAGATCGAGGATAGAAAAGGTAACTTTGCGGTCTACACAAAACCTTAAAGAAAACCACGCAAAGGGGGCAAAAAGACCCTCCGTACCGAACTAACGGCATGGAGGTACACCCTTTGCGTCCCAGAGCTTCCAGCAACAAATTAGACAAGCTGGACAGAAAAAATAGCAAACAAATAGCAAAGAAGAACTTAGCTATGCAGAGCAGCAGGCCACAGGAATGATCCAGGGAAAAGCAAGTCCAACACTGCAACATTGACAGGAAGCCAGGATCAAAGCATTAGGTGGAGTTAAGTAGAGAAGCACCTAACGACCTCACCAGATCACCTGAGGGAGGAAACTCAGAAGCCGCAGTACCACTTCCCTCCACCAACAGAAGCTCACAGAGAGAATCAGCCGAAGTACCACTTGTGACCACAGGAGGGAGCTCTGCCACAGAATTCACAACAGTACCCCCCCTTGAGGAGGGGTCACCGAACCCTCACCAGAGCCCCCAGGCCGACCAGGATGAGCCACATGAAAGGCACGAACAAGATCGGGAGCATGGACATCAGAGGCAAAAACCCAGGAATTATCTTCCTGAGCATAACCCTTCCATTTCACCAGATACTGGAGTTTCCATCTAGAAACACGAGAATCCAACATCTTCTCCACAATATACTCCAATTCCCCCTCCACCAAAACCGGGGCAGGAGGATCAACAGATGGAACCATAGGTGCCACGTATCTCCGCAACAATGACCTATGGAATACGTTATGTATGGAAAAAGAATCTGGAAGGGTCAGACGAAAAGACACAGGATTAAGAACCTCAGAAATCCTATAGAGACCAATGAAACGAGGTTTAAACTTAGGAGAGGAAACCTTCATAGGAATATGACGAGAAGATAACCAAACCAGATCCCCAACACGAAGTCGGGGACCCACACGGCGTCTGCGATTAGCGAAACGTTGAGCCTTCTCCTGGGACAAGGTCAAATTGTCCACTACATGAGTCCAAATCTGCTGCAACCTGTCCACCACAGTATCCACACCAGGACAGTCCGAAGACTCAACCTGTCCTGAAGAGAAACGAGGATGGAACCCAGAATTGCAGAAAAATGGCGAAACCAAGGTAGCCGAGCTGGCCCGATTATTAAGGGCGAACTCAGCCAAAGGCAAAAAGGACACCCAGTCATCCTGATCGGCAGAAACAAAGCATCTCAGATATGTTTCCAAGGTCTGATTGGTTCGTTCGGTCTGGCCATTAGTCTGAGGATGGAAAGCCGAGGAAAAAGACAAGTCAATGCCCATCCTACCACAAAAGGCTCGCCAAAACCTTGAAACAAACTGGGAACCTCTGTCAGAAACGATATTCTCTGGAATGCCATGTAAACGAACCACATGCTGGAAGAACAATGGCACCAAATCAGAGGAGGAAGGCAATTTAGACAAGGGTACCAGATGGACCATCTTAGAAAAGCGATCACAGACCACCCAAATGACTGACATCTTTTGAGAAACGGGAAGATCAGAAATAAAATCCATAGAGATATGTGTCCAAGGCCTCTTCGGGACCGGCAAGGGCAATAGCAACCCACTGGCACGAAAACAGCAGGGCTTAGCCCGAGCACAAATCCCACAGGACTGCACAAAAACACGCACATCCCGCGACAGAGACGGCCACCAAAAGGATCTAGCCACCAACTCTCTGGTACCAAAGATTCCAGGATGACCAGCCAACACCGAACAATGAACCTCAGAGATAACTTTATTGGTCCACCTATCAGGGACAAACAGTCTCTCCGCTGGACAACGATCAGGTTTATTAGCCTGAAATTTTTGCAGCACCCGCCGCAAATCAGGGGAGATGGCAGACACAATTACTCCTTCCTTGAGGATACCCGCCGGCTCAGACAAACCCGGAGAGTCGGGCACAAAACTCCTAGACAGAGCATCCGCCTTCACATTTTTAGAGCCCGGAAGGTACGAAATCACAAAGTCAAAACGGGCAAAAAACAGCGACCAACGAGCCTGTCTAGGATTCAACCGCTTAGCAGACTCAAGATAAGTCAAGTTCTTATGATCAGTCAATACCACCACGCGATGCTTAGCTCCTTCAAGCCAATGACGCCACTCCTCGAATGCCCACTTCATGGCCAGCAACTCTCTGTTGCCCACATCATAATTTCGCTCAGCAGGCGAAAACTTCCTGGAAAAAAAGCGCATGGTTTCATCACTGAGCAATCAGAACCTCTCTGCGACAAAACAGCCCCTGCTCCAATCTCAGAAGCATCAACCTCGACCTGGAACGGAAGAGAAACATCTGGTTGACACAACACAGGGGCAGAAGAAAAACGACGCTTCAAGTCTTGAAAAGCTTCCACAGCAGCAGAAGACCAATTAACCAAATCAACACCCTTCTTGGTCAAATCGGTCAATGGTTTGGCAATACTAGAAAAATTGCAGATGAAGCGACGATAAAAATTAGCAAAGCCCAGGAACTTTTGCAGACTTTTCAGAGATGTCGGCTGAGTCCAATCATGGATGGCTTGGACCTTAACAGGATCCATCTCGATAGAAGAAGGGGAAAAGATGAACCCCAAAAATGAAACCTTCTGCACACCAAAGAGACACTTTGATCACTTCACAAACAAAGAATTAACACGCAGGACCTGAAAAACTGTTCTGACCTGCTTCACATGAGACTCCCAATCATCCGAGAAGATCAAAATGTCATCCAAGTACACAATCAGGAATTTATCCAGGTACTCTCGGAAGATGTCATGCATAAAGGACTGAAACACTGATGGAGCATTGGCAAGTCCGAATGGCATCACTAGATACTCAAAATGACCCTCGGGCGTATTAAATGCAGTTTTCCATTCATCTCCTCGCCTGATTCGCACCAGATTATACGCACCACGAAGATCTATCTTGGTGAACCAACTAGCCCCCTTAATCCGAGCAAACAAATCAGATAACAATGGCAAGGGGTACTGAAATTTAACCGTGATCTTATTTAGAAGGCGGAAATCTATACAAGGTCTCAGCGAACCATCCTTCTTGGCTACAAAAAAAGAACCCTGCTCCTAATGGTGACGATGACGGGCGAATATGCCCCTTCTCCAGGGATTCCTTCACATAACTGCGCATAGCGGCGTGCTCAGGCACGGATAAATTAAACAGTCGACCTTTTGGGAATTTACTACCAGGAATCAAATTGATAGCACAATCACAATCCCTATGCGGAGGTAGGGCATCGGACTTGGGCTCATCAAATACATCCCGGTAATCAGACAAGAACTCTGGAACCTCAGAAGGGGTGGATGACGAAATTGACAGAAATAGAACATCACCATGTACCCCCTGACAACCCCAGCTGGACACCGACATGGATTTCCAATCTAATACTGGATTATGGGCTTGTAGCCATGGCAACCCCAACACGACCACATCATGCAGATTATGCAACACCAGAAAGCGAATAACCTCCTGATGTGCAGGAGCCATGCACATGGTCAGCTGGGTCCAGTATTGAGGCTTATTCTTGGCCAAAGGCGTGGCTTCAATTCCTCTCAATGGAATAGGACACTGCAAGGGCTCTAAGAGAAACCCACAACGCTTAGCATACTCCAAGTCCATCAAATTCAGGGCAGCGCCTGAATCCACAAATGCCATGACAGAATACGATGACAAAGAGCAGATCAAGGTAATGGATAGAAGAAATTTTGACTGTACCGTACCAATGGTGGCAGACCTAGCGAACCGCTTAGTGCGCTTAGGACAATCAGAGATAGCATGAGTGGAATCACCACAGTAGAAACACAGCCCATTCAGACGTCTGTGTTCTTGCCGTTTAACTCTGGTCAAAGTCCTATCGCACTGCATAGGCTCAGGTTTAAGCTCAGGTAATACCGCCAAATGGTGCACAGATTTACGCTCACGCAAGCGTCGACCGATCTGAATGGCCAAAGACATAGACTCATTCAAACCAGCAGGCATAGGAAATCCCACCATGACATCCTTAAGGGCTTCAGAGAGACCCATTCTGAAAATAGCTGCCAGTGCACATTCATTCCATTGAGTGAGCACGGACCACTTTCTAAATTTCTGACAATATACCTCTATCTCATCCTGACCCTGACAAAGAGCCAGCAAATTTTTCTCTGCCTGATCCACTGAATTAGGTTCATCGTACAGCAATCCGAGCGCCAGGAAAAACGCATCGATATTACTCAATGCAGGATCTCCTGGCGCAAGAGAAAATGCCCAGTCCTGAGGGTCGCCGCGCAAAAAAGAAATAACAATCAAAACCTGTTGAACTGGATCACCAGAGGAGCGAGGTTTCAAGGCCAGAAATAATTTACAATTATTTTTGAAACTCAGAAACTTAGTTCTATCTCCAAAAAACAAATCAGGAATAGGAATTCTTGGTTCCAACATAGCTTTCTGATCAATAGTGTCTTGAATCTTTTGTACTCTTGCCGAGAGCTGATCCACAAATGAAGACAGACTTCTAATGTCCATCGCTACACCTGTGTACTGAACCACCCAAATGTCTAGGGGAAAAAAAAGGCAAAACACAGTGCAAAGAAAAAAAAATGGTCTCAGAACTTCTTTTTTCCCTCTATTGAGAATCATTAGTACTTTTGGCTTCCTGTACTGTTTTGAAAGGCAATTCAGTACTACAATGGACATAGCGGTCAGAGCACATACAGTGATCTGACAATAACCCAAAATCATAGAACGAGCTCTGAGACGTGGGAACTCTGCAGACCGCAATCCCTAATCCTCTCCAAACAACACTAGAGGCAGCCGTGGATTGCGCCTAACTCTGCCTATGCAACTCGGCACAGCCTGAGAAACTAACTAGCCTGAAGATAGAAAATAAGCCTACCTTGCCTGAGAAATACCCCAAAGGAAAAGGCAGCCCCCCACATATAATGACTGTGAGTTAAGATGAAAAGACAAACGTAGAGATGAAATAGATTCAGCAAAGTGAGGCCCGACTTTCTTAACAGATCGAGGATAGAAAAGGTAACTTTGCGGTCTACACAAAACCTTAAAGAAAACCACGCAAAGGGGGCAAAAAGACCCTCCGTACCGAACTAAAGGCACGGAGGTACACCCTTTGCGTCCCAGAGCTTCCAGCAACAAATTAGACAAGCTGGACAGAAAAAATAGCAAACAAATAGCAAAGAAGAACTTAGCTATGCAGAGCAGCAGGCCACAGGAATGATCCAGGGAAAAGCAAGTCCAACACTGGAACATTGACAGGAAGCCAGGATCAAAGCATTAGGTGGAGTTAAGTAGAGAAGCACCTAACGACCTCACCAGATCACCTGAGGGAGGAAACTCAGAAGCCGCAGTACCACTTCCCTCCACCAACAGAAGCTCACAGAGAGAATCAGCCGAAGTACCACTTGTGACCACAGGAGGGAGCTCTGCCACAGAATTCACAACAGAATCCGTTCCTTCCTCAGCCCACAATCTAACAAAACTCTTGCGCATGCCTTCATCATCTCCCACCTCGACTACTGCAACACCCTTCTCTGTAGCCTCCCCGCTAACTCTCTTGCACCACTCCAGTCTGTCCTCAACTCTGATGCTCGGTAATCCACCTCTCTCTTCACTACTCCCCTGCTTCTCCCCTCTGTGAATCCCTCCACTGGGTCCCAATTCCCCAACGAATCCAGTTCAAACTACTAACACTGATCTACAAAGCCATCCACAACCTGTCCCCTCCCTATATCTCTGAACTAACCTCCCAATATCTTCCCTCACATAATTTCCGATCCTCCCAAGACCTCCTACTCTTCTCCACACTTATTCGTTCCTCACACAACCGCCTCCAAGATTTCTCCCGAATATCCCCATCCTCTGGAATTCCATGCCTCAACACGTCCGCCTATCCACCACCCTCGGCTCCTTCAGACGGAACCTGAAAACCCATCTTTTCAAGAAAGCCTACAGCCTGCAATAACCATTCTGCTGCCTCGCCATCGCCAGAGCCGCCGCCTCGCCCCTACCTTCAGTCTCTTCCCCACTATACCATAGAATGTAAGTCCGCAAGGACAGGGTCCTCTCCCCTCTGCACCAGTCTGTCACTGTAAATTTGTTTACTGTAAACGATATCTATAACTCTATATGTAACCCCTTTCTCATGTACAGCACCATGGAATTAATGGTGCTATATAAATAAATAATAATAATAATAATACATATGAATGCATAAGCAGAGCACCACATAAAGACCCCACCCATAGGCCGCCCTGGAGTACAAGCATATCATTAACTCAAAATAGAAAATAAAGATTAAGAAACAACCACAAGATGGATTTTATCACCCCAGGTATCATTTTAATCAGTATAATGGGTGCGTTAACGGATCTGTTACATTGAGTTAGTGCCGCTTAGTAACGGATCCTCTAAACGAATCGCCCTATCGCAATGTGAACCTAGACTTAGACACACAGTACCAAATCAGACAAATGTGTGAATGCACCAATATCACATGTCTGTGAGTGGCAAAAGTATGTGAACCTTTGCTTTCAGGTGTGACAAGCTCCGACCACCTCCTTGTGCAAGAATAACTGCAGCCAGACATATCCAGTAATTTTGATTAGTTCTGCACATCGACTTGGAGGAATTGTAGCCTATTTCTCTCTACTAAACAGCTTCAGCTGTGTTATGTTGGTGTTTTTTTCTCATGAACTGTTCTCTTCCAAATTTCTGTAGCACTGAGGTCAGTGCTTTGGCCTTTCTAAAACTTCAACTTTATTCCTCTTTAACCTTTTATGGACCAAGTAAATTTTACCTATTTTGCGATTCCGTTTTTCCTCATCTTCTTCCATACACATGGACGTATGAGGGTTTGTCCTTTTGCAGAAAAATATGTACTTTTGAATAATACCATTCATTTTGCCATATAATCTCCTGAAAAATGTGAAAAAAAGTCCAAGTGAAATTAAGGCTGTGTGCACACGTTGCTGATTTTTCACGCTTTTTGTGCTTTTTCGCTATAAAAACGTGATAAAAAAATGCTTAAAATATGCATACATATGCATCCCATCATTTAGAATGCATTCCGCAATTTTTGTGCATTGCGGAAGAAAACGCAGCTTGTTCATTAATTTTGTGGATTTTTTGCGGATTTCCCACCATATTATTGCATCCCAGAACCTCTGGAAAAAAACGCAAAAAATCAGCAAAAAAAAGTGCCCAAAAAGCGAGAAATACGCGAAAAAAATGCGAAAAATATGCATGTGCTTGACTCAAAAATTTCAACAAAACCTGAACCAAAAACTGCAACAAAATTGCATATGTCATTTCGTCCCAATATTTGAAAATGTGATTGACCAATCTGAGTGCAAAACAATAATTAATATATAAAGTATAGTCCAACTGCTTTACCACCTCAGCAGCCAAAATCCCCCAAAAAGCGCTATCTTTTTTAACATTTTAAGTTAAAATATTAAGCTTCAATGCTTAAGTGGTTGTCGGATCTTAAGCTACAAGTCTACAGTTACTCTGTATGACTGTAGACTTGTGAATCCTCACATGGTGAACAATAACTGCTGTGAGGATTCTCTAGTGTCAATGCCGGGAGCAGTGGGCGCGTGACCGCAATTATGTGATATGCATACTTCTGGCCACATTCTGACTAGACTGTATCTGGCATCGCTTAATACACTTGCATTGAGTGATGCCAACCCATCTAGTCGATATGTGGTCGCAGTATACAAATCACATAGTTGTGGTCACGTGCCCTGCATTGGCACCAGAGAATCTTCACAGTGTGCAGTGCGTGCAATGTGAGAATGCACAAGTCTGCGGTTATGTAGAGTCACTGAAGACTTGTATACAACCCCTTCAATGCGTGATGTCCCAAAGTAGCACCTCAAATAGTGTAATAATTTAATGACACAAATGATTTAAAGTAAAGTACAAACTTTTATTTATTATACTTACATGATGGTACAGTATATAGTCTAGATTTCTTCTGACAGCCCTGCCTAAGACATAATATTTTTAGCATTAGTATTCTCATTAAATGTATAATATTTAGTTTAATATTTATGTATTAGTGTTAAGAAACTCTACCCTTTATAGGTGATTCATTTAGAAAGTCAATAATATTGTGCCACGGTTACCTTATAAAACGTTTCACAGATAGCTCATTTAGTGCTGTCAAAAACATATGACATATTTAACATATTGCTGCTTTAAAAACGTTTGTGAATAACCTCAAAGTAAAATCTCATGAAGCGCTTATGGGTTATGGTTCTACTTTTTATGAATTTTGGGGGGACTAGATCCAGCAATACTTTTATATCATGTAACAGGAAGAGGACATGCCAGACATTTTCTCAGTCTCTACACAAGCCAAAGATAAATGCCACCCCTAAAAATATAGTTTGGAACAGAGACATTGCAGTGCACTAACACTAACAAAGTTGCCTCCTCCTTAGTTTATTTTTGAACCAGGACAGCGTGAAAAAGTAATATGAGAATAGTGGGGAAGTGAGAGCTTTACTTTCATGTCGCCGCACTAACATGTTGTTGATCGACTACGGGATTATGTGAGATGGTTTGTGGAGCTGTCGGCATAGCGTGTATCCTGAGTGTATTACAGCCCATATTAATGTGAGAGTGTATTACAGCCCATATACACATATCAAATGGATCTCATGCTTTCAGATTGTATTTGCTTGTACCTTGCATGGAGCTTTGTGTCACTTTAGTCTGAAGATTCATTCATAGATTCTTCAGGGAGAACAGAGTGCCACATTTATAAAAACATCTGTAAAACAGCATAATGTTCTCTATAAATGTCATTTGACAAGTTTCTATATCTGTCATTTGATTACACGTAAAGATGATATTCTAGTCACTGTGCCATTAAGTCATCAGTTCTTTTGCAACTCATGTACAAGCTAATGAGGAAAATGTCCTGCAAAAATCACAAGAATTGTTGCAAGGTGTGAATGCTTCATCCACCATTACATCTAAATGAGATTGTGTGACCATTGCGGTAACCCAACAGTTTTTTCCTAATATTGTTATTTTGGTAACTGGTAACGCCCATTTTCATCTACTATATAATTGTCTAAGGGTCACTTCCGTCTTTCTGTCTTTCTGTCTGTCCTTCTTTCTGTCATGGATATTCATTGGTTGTGGCCTCTGTCTGTCCTGGAAATCCAAGTCGCTGATTGGTCGTGGCAAAACAGCCACAACCAATCAGCGACGGGCACAGTCCGGAAGAAAATGGCTGCTCCTAACACCCCGCAGTCACTGCTCGGCACCTGCATACTCCCCTCCACTCATGGCTCATACAGGGTTAATGCCGGCGGTAACCGACCGCGTTATGCCGCGGGTAATGCACTCCGTTACCGCCGCTATTAACCCTGTGTGTCCCCAACCTTTACTATTGATGCTGCCTATGTGGCATCAATAGTAAAAAAATGTAATGTTAAAAATAATAAAAAAGACAAAAAACCTGCTATACTCACCCTCCATTGTCCGCTGAGCCCCTCACGCCGGCCGCCATCTTCCGTTCCCAGTGATGCATTGCAAAATTACCCAGAAGACTTAGTGGTCTCGCGAGACCGCTAAGTCATCTGGGTAATTTTGCAATGCATCCTGGGAATGGAAGATGGCGGCAGCCGCGCGCCTATTGCCGGAGCTCCGCTGGATCCCAGGAGGTGAGTATGTAACTATTTTTTATTTTAATTATTTTTTTTAACCAGGATATGGTGCCCACATGGCTGTATACTACATGGGCTGTGTTACATATCGCGTGGCTCTGTGCTGTATACTACATAGGCAGTGTTATATACTCCATGGACTGTGCTATATACTACGTGACTGGGCAGTATACTACGTGGCTCTGTGCTGTACACTACGTGGCTCTGTTATACTACGCGGCTATGTGCTGTATGCTATGTGGCTGGGCAATATACTACATGACTGGGCATTGTACTAAGTGGCTGGGCAAGATACTACGTGGCTCTGTGCTGTATACTACGTGGTTTGGCAATATACTACGTGGCTCTGTGCTGTATACTACATCGCTGGGCAATATACTACATGACTGGGCAATGTACTTCATGACTGGGCAATATACTACGTGGCTGGGCAATATACTACTTGACTGGGCAATATACTACTTGACTGGGCAATATACTACGTGTCTGTGCTGTATACTATGTCGCTGTGCAATATACTACGTCGCTGGGCAATATACTACATGACTTGGCAATATACTTCGTGGCTGGGCAATATACTACGTAGCTGGGCAATATACTATGTGACTGGGCAATATACTATGTGGCAGGGCAATATACTACGTGGCTGGGCAATATACTACGTGAATGGGCAATATACTACGTAGCTGGGCAATATACTATGTGACTGGGCAATATACTATGTGGTTGGACAATGTACCACGTGGCTGGGCAATATACTACGTGACTGGGCAATATACTACGTGTCTGGGCAATATACTACGTAGCTGGGCAATATACTACGTGTCTGTGCTGTATACTACATTGCTGTACTACGTCGCTGGGCAATATACTACGTGACTGGGCAATATACTACGTGGCTGGGCAATATACTACGTGGCTGGGCAATATACTACGTGGCTGGGCAATATACTACGTGGGCTGTGCAATATACTACGTGGACATACATATTCTAGAATACCCGATGCGTTAGAATCGGGCCACCATCTAGTTTACAATAATCTCTGGAGGCTGATACTCATGTGGATCTAAGTCCAGCCTACGTGGCTGGGCAATATACTACATGACTGGGCAATATACTACATGGCTGGGCAATATACTACGTGACTAGGCAATATACTACGTGACTGGGCAATATACTATGTAGTTGGGCAATGTACCACGTGGCTGGGTAATATACTATGTGACTGGGCAATATACTACATGACTGGGGAATATACAGTACTACGTCGCTGGGCAATATACTACGTGACTGGACAATTTACTACGTGGCTTGGCAATATACTATGTGGCTGGGCAATATATTACGTGACTGGGCAATTTACTACGTGGCTTGGCAATATACTATGTGGCTGGGCAATATACTACATGGGCTGTGCAATATACTATGTGGACATACATATTCTAGAATACCCGATGCATTAGAATCGGGCCACCATCTAGTTTACAATAATCTCTGGAGGCTGATACTCATGTGGATCTAAGTCCAGCCCATATTCCTGAACAGCTCATTTACATATGTGAAAAACATGTTTTTTTTTCTTAAATAAGGATTTTAGTCACGCATACAGCTCTGGCAAAAATTAAGAGACCACTGCAAAATTTTCAGGTTGTCTGATTTTTCTCTTTATAGGTATATTTTTGAGTAAAATGTAAATTGTTCTTAGTCTATAAACTACTGACAACATGTCTCCGAATTTCCAAGCAATACATTTTGTATTTTTTTCTGAAAAGGAGAAATGGTCAAAATTAAAAAAAAAACCAGTGCTTTCAGACCTCAAATAATGCAAAGAAAACAAGTTCATAATCATTTAGAAACAACAATACTAATGTTTTACCTCAGGAAGAGTTCAGAAATCAATATTTTGTGGAATAACCATGATTTTTAATCACAGCTTCCATACGTCTTGGCATGCTTTCCACCAGTCTTTCACACTGCTCCTGGCGCAAAAATGTAAGCAGTTCTTCTTTGTTTGATGGCTTGTGACTATCCATCATCCTACTGATTACATTCCAGAGGTTTTCAATGGGGTTCAGGTCTGGAGATTGGGCTGCCCATGACAGGGTTTTGATGTGGTGGTCTCTTAATTTTTGCCAGAGCTGTATAAAAATATCATATTATTCAGCTTCCTATGAGCTGCATGCCCATATAGATGACATAGGAGGGTTGATCCTGCTGTCAGTTTCCCTTATACAGTATATTAATCTCACTGTTAAATATTTTGGAAAAGAAGACAAACTTCCCTCAATAAACATTATCAGGTTACTGGAAGTAAGTGCTTCTGAGCATACTTTAAAATGATAAAGGAACAGGCTTCCCTCATGTGACAATAAAATGAATGTCCTTACCCAACACCCTAATGATTCCCACGCCTTTTCACAGACAACTAAAGCAAAAAAATTGGTATGCACTCGGTAAGTAGGGGTGCAGGTGGAAAGGGCTAATAGTTTAATCAATCCTGGAAGAAAAATCCACCCACACTCAACAGTCAGGTTGCAATTATGTTATTATTCAGTAAAAACAGACATGGATGAAAAATACTTTTTAAAGGTGAAGTAAGGTGCGTTTCAACCCATCCAGGGTTTTTGTCATAATGTTGATAAAATAAAAAAGGGGGGACAAATAGGGATGTGCTATACAGTAAAATACCAAATAAAAATACAAAATATACAGGAAACGTTGTACATAAGTATAATTTATCATTAAGACAGCAGTAATATACAGTATAAAATTAATATGAAATGAGGGTGCAATATAGTAAGTTTACAGAATTATCATACAGACCAGAATATAGTATAATTTGGTAAGCTAATTTTCAAATAATAAGCAGATACATTCCAAAACAAAAGAGTTCCTTATATCATTTCTTATATAGGTATGACTAGTATGGGCGCTAGCTAAAATAGATAGGGTGCTCAATAGTTAACTGAGATATGTAATTTGAAGTGAGCAGAAAACAAAATAGAGCATAAAAATAGGAGGTAGGGTGAGAATAATGAAATATACCTGTTTATAGTAGATAGATGGATTAGGGCATGCATTCATGGCGCTATAATAGAAACTGATGGGAGAGAGAAAGGGTTAAAATGATAGAACAGATAAAGTGAATAGTATAATAGATGTATAGTGAATACCTGTGTCCAGTGTGTCTTTCTGAAGGGGAATTTCAGGTTTATTCCAGTGCAGTTGCAGAAGCTAATACGTGACTTATCGGGGTAGGGTAGTTTCATTTTCAGGAAATTTTCTGGTTGCGGAGCCACGTTGCCAAAACTGACGTGGCGCTGATGACTGTGGTTAGTTGACGTGAATCGCATCATGGTTGGTGGATGGTGGGTAGGAACTGACTTTGCTTCATTGGTGGGTATGTATGTCATGTGCTAGTGGTCATGTCCAGTGATATTATGGTAAGGAGACAAGAACGTCTTATACAGTGGGGCAAAAAAGTATTTAGTCAGTCAGCAATAGTGCAAGTTCCACCACTTAAAAAGATGAGAGGCGTCTGTCATTTACATCATAGATAGACCTCAACTATGGGAGACAAACTGAGAAAAAAAAATCCAGAAAATCACATTGTCCGTTTTTTTAACAATTTATTTGCATATTATGGTGGAAAATAAGTATTTGGTCAGAAACAAACAATCAAGATTTCTGGATCTGACAGACCTGTAACTTCTTCTTTAAGAGTCTCCTCTTTCCTCAACTCATTACCTGTAGTAATGGCACCTGTTTAAACTTGTTATCAGTATAAAAAGACACCTGTGCACACCCTCAAACAGTCTGACTCCAAACTCCCCTATGGTGAAGACCAAAGAGCTGTCAAAGGACACCAGAAACAAAATTGTAGCCCTGCACCAGGCTGGGAAGACTGAATCTGCAATAGCCAACCAGCTTGGAGTGAAGAAATCAACAGTGGGAGCAATAATTAGAAAATGGAAGACATACAAGACCACTGATAATCTCCCTCGATCTGGGGCTCCACGCAAAATCCCACCCCGTGGGGTCAGAATGATCACAAGAACGGTGAGCAAAAATCCCAGAACCACGCGGGGGGACCTAGTGAATGAACTGCAGAGAGCTGGGACCAATGTAACAAGGCCTACCATAAGTAACACACTACGCCACCATGGACTCAGATCCTGCAGTGCCAGACGTGTCCCACTGCTTAAGCCAGTACATGTCCGGACCCGTCTGAAGTTTGCTAGAGAGCATTTGGATGATCCAGAGGAGTTTTGGGAGAATGTCCTATGGTCTGATCAAACCAAACTGGAACTGTTTGGTAGAAACACAACTTGTTGTGTTTGGAGGAAAATGAATACTGAGTTGCATCCATCAAACACCATACCTACTGTAAAGCATGGTGGTGGAAACATCATGCTTTGGGGCTGTTTCTCTGCAAAGGGGCCAGGACGACTGATCCGGGTACATGAAAGAATGAATGGGGCCATGTATCGTGAGATTTTGAGTGCAAACCTCCTTCCATCAGCAAGGGCATTGAAGATGAAACGTGGCTGGGTCTTTCAACATGACAATGATCCAAAGCACACCGCCAGGGCAACGAAGGAGTGGCTTTGTAAGAAGCATTTCAAGGTCCTGGAGTGGCCTAGCCAGTCTCCAGATCTCAACCCTATAGAAAACCTTTGAAGGGAGTTGAAAGTCCGTGTTGCCAAGCGAAAACCCAAAAACATCACTGCTCTAGAGGAGATCTGCATGGAGGAATGGGCCAACATACCAACAACAGTGTGTGGCAACCTTGTGAAGACTTACAGAAAACGTTTGACCTCTGTCATTGCCAACAAAGGATATATTACAAAGTATTGAGATGAAATTTTGTTTCTGACCAAATACTTATTTTCCACCATAATATGCAAATAAATTGTTAAAAAAACAGACAATATGATTTTCTGGATTTTTTTTTCTCAGTTTGTCTCCCATAGTTGAGGTCTACCTATGATGTAAATTACAGACGCCTCTCATCTTTTTAAGTGGTGGAACTTGCACTATTGGTGACTGACTAAATACTTTTTTGCCCCACTGTACATCATAATGGGCATATAAGCTAGCATCGATAGTGCTGCAATGCTTCCAGTTGTCAGCAAATTGTGTGTCAATATTAATGAGGATTAAAATAAGGATCAGAATGAAAGAGGAGGAAAAGAAAGTTATAAATTACAAGGTAGATCAAAAGAGAAAGGGAAAATAAATGATAAGATGAAATAAAATGGAAGTCTTGATATAGCGGAAAATAAGAGGAAAAAAATGTGAAGATTATCTGAATGCACTTACCATTGAAGGGGCAACGTAATCAGCGGGTATAGAATTTATTTATTTATTTTACTCACTTATATAACGCCATTAATTTCACAGCGCTTTACAGACATTGGCACTGTCCCCTTTGGGGCTCACAATCTAGATTCCCTATCAGTATGTCTTTGGAATGTGGGAGGAAACCGGAGAACCCGGGGGAAACCCATGCAAACACGAGGAGAACATACAAACTGCTTGCAGATGTTATGGAATGAATAAAACAGAATAAATATGAGAAATCATAACATTTGTATATCAGGTTCCCTGTTTAACGTGCTTCCCACCTGGTTTTGGTCTTTGGAACTGCTCAGAAACCTGAAACCTTAGTTTTGCCACATCTGATCGTAGATTTATGGCTGGTAATGCGGTAAAGCATCTGCACTTATTTGCCAATACTATTTCTTACTAGTTAATTCTCCAAGATGAATTAGAACTTTATAATTATATATTTTATGCATGCAATAATAACTAAGGTTGTGATATAAAAAGTGATGCAGAAGGTCAGCTCACTTAGCTACTCCTTGAGGTAGACACAGGACCACATTTAGCCTTTTTATCATCCGCCGGGGTCATCTCTTGCATGGCTGGTCTTAACGCCTTCCGGACACAGTAGTCTTTACCTTGATGTGGGGAAGGGGCGGTATCTCTGCTGCGGACATCTCCCGCCAAGAGTTCTCTCTGTCTTTGAATTTGCTGTATTAGGAGTTTATTAGTTTCCTGCTGTACCTGGTGCTCCTGCTGTTGGCTCAGGATCAGGTGCTTGAGTAGCTCCTCCATTTTGTCTGACCGCTGTTCCATCCCTGTAGCCACCTTTACCCAGGACATATGGTTTATCCACTGCTGCTACACGTGTTCCTGGAACGTAGTCTGCATTCTCCACCACTTGTGGAAGGTCGGCTTACTTAGCTGCTCCTCAAGGTAGACACAGGACTACGTTTGGTTAAAATATCTGGGTGGTTTATTGCATCATAAACCAAAAACCCAAACTGCTAACAGAAAAACAGCTCTTCCAGGCGCTTCAGTATGGAGGTTTCTTTTCCTCCACACAACACAGACAGAGAAAAAAAAACTGGCTGGACATTTAACTCCCTCCAGCCATACCCTGGAGGTGGAGTTATGGTGGGTAGGCATCCCGCCCATCTCTGACTTACCATGGAAGCCGGGACCATATAGCGACTGGATTGCTCTCAGCACATATATGCTGGAGAAAACACTTATGTCTTTCACATAATGCAAGAAAACAACTTTTGCGACACATATCTCCCTTCCCATACAGCACCAGTGACCCTGTCACAGCGGATACATACATTTCCTGTTTAGATGTAGAGCCTGCCCCAGATCCATTTCATTTGCTGGATCAAATGTGGCAATGTGTGTAAAAGACATAGCTTGGTGAGACTGCAACAATAAACGTTAAACTTAAGACAAGGTTCAGACAAGCATATGCAAAATTAACCATTTAATTCAGTATGTTTGTTTTTTTATTGCATTATTATGTCTGCTGTTTATGCCCATGTGCCATTCGTATGTCTATTTTTGTCTATATTTGTATTAAAAAAAGTTTTTTGTTTATTAATCACAAAGAGGCACAGAAATATACCAGAATTAGTAACATGACAAAATAATTTACATAGGGAGGGATGAACAACAAAAGATGTGGGTCTCAACATTCATGTAATAAGGTGGGAACAGCATTCATGTAAATTATATAAAATGCTGGTGCTTTAAATAGAAAGGTGCATTAATATATAAACCATGGTACAATGTTAATTATTTAAAGCCCTTCTCAACAGGGATCAATAAGGTGCCATATAATAATATGCTATATCGCTGCTACCTAAACCCTGAAGAAGCCAACGTGAAACGTGTGTTGGGGCTGCGTTTGTGTTGTCTTAACGAGGTGCTATGGGTAAAAGCATTTCTATATTTATGGTTTATGCAGAAAAAAACAGTAAAAAAAACGCAGCATTTACATTACATGAGAGCACAACCTTGGCGATACATTTTTATTATATTTTTTATGGGTTTAATGGAGGGGAAAAATCGATCACTTTTTTTGTTATTTGCTAATTTGTGATATTAATTACTTTTTTTTAAAAAAGCACATTAAAGATTACAATATTGTAATTGTTTTTCATTATTTTTTAGTAATTTTACAGGACGAAAAAATTCTGACTTTTTATTTACCTCTAAAATGCAGAGACATAGAAATACAATGCTATATAGAGATGTATCTCTATGTATCCGCATAATCTTTCTGGGGTTGTAGCCTGCCATGCAGTTACAAGTATACAAAATTATCTAATGATAATTTGTACACGCTGTGGCTCATATCTTTAACTGATGCCTGCAAAAATAGATGTTGTGGGTTCAAATACATGGAAGAACATAGAAAAGAATGCAGAATTTTTTGAATTGTCTTTAATTATTTTTAGTAATCTAAAAGGAAGAAACAAAGGAGATTTTTACTTTCTATCTAGAATGCAGGAGCATAGAAATATACTGCTATTTTCAGATGTATCTCTATGTTCTAGTATAATCTGCCTGTTGGTTCACAGCTTGCAATGCAGCTTCAAGTTTACAAAATTCTTCAGTGATGATCCTTGCAATCTGTGGCTCACAGCTTTAGTTGATGATTCCTATGATAGATGTTGTGGTTTCAAAACCCAGGGTGCACAAAGAAAAGAAAACGGAATTCTTGTAATTGCTTTTCATTATTGTTAATCTAAAAGGAACAACAAACCTGACTTTCACTATAGAATACAAGGACATAGAGATACATCTGTACATAGCAGTGTATATCCATCTACAAGTATAATCTGCCTAAATTTTTATAAGTGCATGCTGTGGCTCATAGCTTTTGTAACTGTTTGTAAAAATAGAGGTTTGCTGGTTTGATTCTCAGGGAGATAAGATGTAAAATCTAAGTGAAGAGAAGCAGAGAAGAGATGCTTGGCCAGCCCAAAAAGATCTGTAAGAGTGAGTGTAAATCAGGACAAAGCCCTGATGTTCTTCTACAGTGGGTAAAACTCTTTCAAATTGACAGTCCCGCTGAATTGGGGTGGTTTTTCCCATAATGTGCAAGCTGCAGCGCGGGACAAGAGGTCAGCACTTGTGATGAGCGAGCATGCTTGCCACTCGATTGTGCATCGTGCATCATGTAGCTCAGGTAAGCATCAAGTATTGTATGTGCTTGAGTCCCCACCTTGCATGTTTCAATGCTGTTAGACAGCCAATAAGCATATGTAGATATTGCCTGCCAACATGGCTACAGCATTACAAAGTATAGCAGGCAATCCCCACCTGTTTAGTGGCTGTCTAACAGCTGCAAAACATGATGGGTGGAGACTCGAGCACCCCAATGCACACCCTCTCATCACTAGTCAGCACCCTCACAGAGGCCATACCAGAAAGATCTGGAGCCTCAGGATCAATCATCTTTGTCTGTAAGTATTCAGATATTGAATACTGAGCTTCTATATTAAATTTTCCTGCGTTCAACTAAGTCAGTATTAAAAGAAAAGTAAAGTCCAGTCTCAGCATCATTGTCGCCTATATACAGTTGAGTGAAAAAGTTTTGTCCATTTCCTGATTTCTAATTATTTTGAATGTTTGCCACACTTAAATGTTTCAAATCACCAAACAAATTTAAATATTAGACAAAGATTACATGGTTAAACACAAAATTCTGTTTTAAATGAAAGTCTTTATTATTAAAGGAAGAAGAAATCCAAACCTACTGGGCTCTCTGTGAAAAAGTGAGTGTCCCCCCTTAAAACGTAAAATAACTGTGGTTTATCATACCTTTGGGAAGCTGAGTTCATGTTCCCTAGCCACACCTAGGCCTGATTAGTGCCACAACTGTTCTTAATCAAGAAATCACTTAAATAGGACCTGCCGGAGAAAGTGAAGTAGACCCAAAGATCCTCAAAAGCTGTACATCATGCCACAATCCAAAGAAATTCTGGAACAAATGAGAAACAAAGTAATTTTGATCTATCAGTCTGGAAAATACCTAACTTGTCTCAGTTAAGGTCAGTGTTCATGACTCCACCATAAGAAAGAGACTGCAGAAAAAAAGATTTGCCAGAAAATATCTTGATGATCTCCAAGACTTTGAGGAAAATACTCTGTGGACTGACAAGACCAAAGTTGAACTTTTTGGAAGGTGTTTGTCCCATTACATTTGTCGTAAAATTTACATCACATTTCAGAAAAAGAAAATCATACCAACAGTAAAATATGGTGGTAGTGTGATGGCCTGTTTTGCTGCTTTAGGACCTGGCGGACTTGCTGTGGTAAATGGAGCCATGAATTCTGCTGTCTACCAAAAAATCCTGAAGGAGAATGTCCAGCCATCTGTTTGTGACCTCAAGATGAAGTGGACTTGTGTTATGCCCAGAACAAACCAGGAAATACACCTCTGAGTGGCTTAAGAAATACAAAAATAAAACTTTGTAGTGTCTTAGTCAAAGTCCTGACCTTAATCTGATTGAGGTTCTGTAGCATGACCTTCAAAAGGCTTCCTGACCTTCAATGTAGCTGAATTACAACAATTCTGAAAAGATGAGTGAGCCAATATTCCTCCATAGCATTGTAAAAGACTCTGCCAGTTATCACAAATGCTTGATTGCAATTGTTGCTTTTAATGGTGGCCCAACCATTTATTAGATTTAGGGGGCAAACACTTTTTCACATGGGACTTGGTAGGATTGGATTTCTTTTTCTATTAAAAATAAAGACCTTAATTTAAAAACTCAATTTTCTGTTTGTGTTATATTTGTCTAATATTTAAATTTGTTTGGTGATCTGAAACATTTAATTGTGACAAACATTCAAAAGGAAATCAGAAAAAGAGCATACACTTTTTCATACAACTGTATGTGCAAGTGGCACGGTGGCTCAGTGTTTAGCACTACAGCCTTGCAGCACTGGGGTCCTGGATTGAAATCACATCAATGACAACATCTGCAAGGAGTTTGTATGTTTTCCCCATGTTGTGAGGGTTTCCTCCTGGTATTCCAGTTTCCACCCACACTCCAAATGCATACTGTTAGGGAATCTAGATTGTGAGCCCCAATAGGGACAGTGACAATATTTTCTGTAAAGCGCAGTGGAATTAATGGCACTATATATGATTGAGTAAAATAAATGTATCAACCTTACACTATTAATATGCTATCTACTTTCCAGACGGATGTCTGAGTGAGTCCTAAGTCATAATTGTATATTGTATGATTCTAGGGATGAACATGGAAAATATTTTTCATAGCTGCTGTGGGCATATGGATATTAATTCAGAAATGAAAACATATTTTCCTACATTATTTATTTAATCTGCAGGTTTGATGGCCTTTTAGCTACAGTTAATGTAGATCTTTATACACTGGCAGCTATTGGATACTAGAGAGGTATGTTTTTCCCAGCTATATTTTGTGTTAATTTTTATTTTGTGAGATGTACAGGAAATGTTTGTTTTTGTGCCGATTTTTAAATGTGCGTGAAAACCACAGTTTGTAGCTGAAAGCTTATGGGTAAAGAAATGTCATACAAATTTCCACATTTTAGACTATCTAGTTTCAGGAAATGTGAGGGTTTTTGTGTTGAGAATTTGGATTTTTTTTCAATGATTTGTTTAGGACTGACCATGAAAAATGCACCTAAATTAAACACAATTATTTCCCACAAAGTTTATGTGAGTAAGCTAGCTAGTTTGTGGAGCTTGAGGAGTATCAAAGTACTAAGGAAATATGTAGAATTTATTGTGGCATGTTTTAGGACTGGAGTGTTCTGGAAGGGCTTGCTAAGAGTCTGGTCCTCATATTAGTCTTTTGAATAGATTTCTGATATTTCTTCACATTGCTGATACAAAATATCCCACTTAATCCAGTTTTTTGCCTAGAATAACACAGACATCTCCACAAATTCTTCCAGTGAGAAAGGGAAGAGGTCACGAAAAAGTTATTATGGTTCCACGTTGTTTTAATGTATAGTCTATCATATGTTGTTTTATAACATTATGATAACATATTCTATCACATGTTTTATATTATTATTAGCTTATTATAATAATATATTGGCTTATATTATTAATATATTGGCTTATATTATTAAGAAAGACGACTTTATGAAATATGGGACAAACTAACTTTTTATCAAGACTTTAAGACATGGGTACCACACCTAATGCATGTCTAAAACTAGAGAAGGATAAGTAACACATTTATTCAAAGGGACTGTCTGGGCTTAACCCCTTCATGACCCAGCCTATTTTGACCTTAAAGACCTTGCCGTTTTTTGCAATTCTGACCAGTGTCCCTTTATGAGGTAATAACTCAGGAACGCTTCAACGGATCCTAGCGGTTCTGAGATTGTTTTTTCGTGACATATTGGGCTTCATGTTAGTGGTAAATTTAGGTCAATAAATTCTGCGTTTATTTGTGATAAAAACGGAAATTTGGCGAAAATTTTGAAAATTTTGCAATTTTCACATTTTGAATTTTTATTCTGTTAAACCAGAGAGTTATGTGATGCAAAATAGTTAATAAATAACATTTCCCACATGAATACTTTACATCAGCACAATTTTGGAAACAAAATTTTTTTTTGCTAGGAAGTTATAAGGGTTAAAATTTGACCAGCGATTTCTCATTTTTACAACGAAATTTACAAAACCATTTTTTTTAGGGACCACCTCACATTTGAAGTCAGTTTGAGGGGTCTATATGGCTGAAAATACCCAAAAGTGACACCATTCTAAAAACTGCACCCCTCAAGGTACTCAAAACCACATTCAAGAAGTTTATTAACCCTACAGGTGCTTCAAAGCAGCAGAAGCAACATGGAAGGAAAAATGAACATTTAACTTTTTAGTCACAAAAATTATCTTTTAGCAACAATTTTTTTATTTTCCCAATGGTAAAAGGAGAAACTGAACCACGAAAGTTGTTGTCCAATTTGTCCTGAGTATGCTGATACCTCATATGTGGGGGTAAACCACTGTTTGGGCGCACGGCAGGGCTTGGAATGGAAGGAGCGCCATTTGACTTTTTGAATGAAAAATTGGCTCCACTCTTTAGCGGACACCATGTCACGTTTGGAGAGCCCCCGTGTGCCTAAAAATTGGAGCTCCCCCACAAGTGACCCCATTTTGGAAAATAGACGCCCCAAGGAACTTATCTAGATGCATAGTGAGCACTTTGAACCCCCAGATGCTTCACAAATTGATCCGTAAAAATGAAAAAGTACTTTTTTTTCACAAAAAAATTATTTTAGCCTCAATTTTTTCATTTTCACATGGGCAGCAGGATAAAATGGATCCTAAAATTTGTTGGGCAATTTCTCCTGAGTACACGGATACCTCACATGTGGGGGTAAACCAATGTTTGGGCACATGGTAAGGCTTGGAAGGGAAGGAGCGCCATTTGACTTTTTGAATGAAAAATTATCTCCATCGTTAGCGGACACCATGTCGCGTTTGGAGAGCCCCTGTGTGCCTAAACATTGGTGCTCCCCCATAAGTGACCCCATTTTGGAAACTAGACCCCCCAAGGAACTTATCTAGATGCCCAGTGAGTACTTTAAACCCTCAGGTGCTTCACAAATTGATCTGTAAAAATGAAAAAGTACTTTTTTTTTTTTCGCTTCAATTTTTTCATTTTCACATGGGCAATAGGATAAAATGGATCATAAAATTTGTTGGGTAATTTCTCCCGAGTACGCCGATACCTCATATGTGGGTGTAAACCACTGTTTGGGCACTCGGCAGAGCTCGGAAGGGAAGGCGCGCCATTTGACTTTTTGAATGGAAAATTAGCTCCAATTGTTAGCGGACACCATATCGCGTTTGGAGAGCCCCTGTGTGCCTAAACATTGGTGCTCCCCCATAAGTGACCCCATTTTGGAAACTAGACCCCCCGAGGAACTTATCTAGATGCCCAGTGAGTACTTTAAACCCTCAGGTGCTTCACAAATTGATCTGTAAAAATGAAAAAGTACTTTTTTTTTTTTCGCTTCAATTTTTTCATTTTCACATGGGCAATAGGATAAAATGGATCATAAAATTTGTTGGGTAATTTCTCCCGAGTACGCCGATACCTCATATGTGGGTGTAAACCACTGTTTGGGCACTCGGCAGGGCTCGGAAGGGAAGGCGCGCCATTTGACTTTTTGAATGGAAAATTAGCTCCAATTGTTAGCGGACACCATATCGCGTTTGGAGAGCCCCTGTGTGCCTAAACATTGGAGCTCCCCCACAAGTGACCCCATTTTGGAAACTAGACCCCCCAAGGAACTTATCTAGATGCATATTGAGCACTTTAAACCCCCAGGTGCTTCACAGAAGTTTTTTAACGCAGAGCCATGAAAATAAAAAATAATTTTTCTTTCCTCAAAAATGATTTTTTAGCCTGGAATTTACTATTTTGCCAAGGGTAGTAGGAGAAATTGGACCCCAAATGTTGTTGTCAAGTTTGTCCTGAGTACGCTGATACCCCATATGTGGGGGTAAACCACTGTTTGGGCGCACGGCAGGGCTCGGAAGGGAAGGCACGCCATTTGGCTTTTTAAATGGAAAATTAGCTCCAATCATTAGCGGACACCATGTCACGTTTGGAGAGCCCCTGCGTGCCTAAACATTGGAGATCCCCCAGAAATGACCCCATTTTGGAAACTAGACCCCCAAAGGAACTAATCTAGATGTGTGGTGAGGACTTTGAACCCCCAAGTGCTTCACAGAAGTTTATAACGCAGAGCCATGAAAAAAAAAAAAATTATTTTCTCAAAAATGATTTTTAGCCTGCAATTTTTTATTTTCCCAAGGGTAACAGGAGAAATTTGACCCCAAAAGTTGTTGTCCAGTTTCTCCTGAGTACACTGATATCCCATATGTGGGGGTAAACCACTGTTTGGGCACATGCCGGGGCTCGGAAGTGAAGTAGTGACGTTTTGAAATGCAGACTTTGATGGAATGCTCTGTGGGCGTCACGTTGCGTTTGCAGAGCCCCTGATGTGGCTTAACAGTAGAAACCCCCCACAAGTGATGCCATTTTGGAAACTAGACCCCGAAAGGAACTTATCTAGATGTGTGGTGAGCACTTTGAACCCCAAAGTGCTTCACAGAAGTTTATAATGCAGAGCCGTGAAAATAATAAATACGTTTTCTTTCCTCAAAAATAATTATCTAGCCCAGAATTTTTTAATTTTCCCAAGGGTAACAGGAGAAATTTGACCCCAATATTTGTTGTCCAGTTTCTCCTGAGTATGGTTATACCCCATATGTGGGGGTAAACTACTGTTTGGGCACATGCCGGGGCTCGGAATTGAAGTAGTGACGTTTGAAATGCAGACTTTGATGGAATGGTCTGCGGGCGTCACGTTGCGTTTGCAGAGCCCCTGGTGTGCCTAAACAGTAGAAACCCCCCACAAGTGACCCCATTTTAGAAACTAGACCCCCCAAGGAACTTATCTAGATATGTGGTGAGCACTTTGAACCCCCAAGTGCTTCACAGACGTTTACAACGCAGAGCCGTGAAAATAAAAAATCATTTTTCTTTCCTCAAAAATGATGTTTTAGCAAGCAATTTTTTATTTTCACAAGGGTAACAGGAGAAATTGGACCCCAGTAATTGTTGCGCAGTTTATCATAAGTATACTGGTACCCCATATGTGGGGGTAAACCACTGTTTGGGCACACGTCGGGGCTCGGAATTGAGGGAGCACCATTTGACTTTTTGAATACGAGATTGGCTGGAATCAATGGTGGCGCCATGTTGCGTTTGGAGACCCCTGATGTGCCTAAACAGTGGAAACCCCTCAATTCTACCTCCAACACTAACCCCAACACACCGCTAACCCTAATCCCAACTGTAGCCATAACCCCAATCACACCCCTAACCACAACCCTAATTCCAACCCTAACTCTAAGGCTATGTGCCCACGTTGCGGATTCGTGTGAGATTTTTCAGCATCATTTTTGAAAAATCTGTGGGTAAAAGGCACTGCGTTTTACCTGCGGATTTACAGCGGATTTCCAGTGTTTTTGTGTGGATTTCACCTGCGGATTCCTATTGAGGAACAGGTGTAAAACGCTGCGGAATCCGCACAAAGAATTGACATGCTACGGAAAATACAACGCAGCGTTTCCGCGCGGTATTTTCCGCACCATGGGCACAGCAGATTTGGTTTTCCATAGGTTTACATGGTACTGTAAACCTGATGGAACACTGCTGCGAATCCGCAGCGGCCAATCCGCTGTGAATCCGCAGCCAAATCCGCACCGTGTGCACATAGCCTAATTCTAAAGGTATGTGCGCACACTGCGGAAAATGCTGCGGATCCGCAGCAGTTTCCCATGAGTTTACAGTTCAATGTAAACCTATGGAAAACAAAAATCGATGTACACATGCTGCGGAAAAACTACACGGAAACGCAGCGGTTTACATTCCGCAGCATGTCACTTCTTTGTGCGGATTCCGCAGCGGTTTTACAACTGCTCAAATAGAAAATCGCAGTTGTAAAACCGCAGTGAAATGTGCAGAAAAAACGCGGTAAATCCGCCATAAATCCGCAGCGGTTTAGCACTGCGGATTTATCAAATCCGCAGCGGAAAAATCCGCAGAGGAACAGAATACGTGTGCACATACTGAAACCCTAACCCTAGCCCTAACCCTAGCCCTAACCCTAGCCCAACCCCTAACCCTACCCCTAACCCTACCCCTAACCCTAGCCCTAACCCTAACCCTAGCCCTAACCCTACCCCTAACCCTACCCCTAACCCTAGCCCTAACCCTAACCCTAACTCTAACCCTACCTCTAACCCTACCCCTACCCCTAACCCTAACCCTATTCTAACATTAGTGGAAAAAAAAAATCTTTATTGTTTATTGTCCCTACCTATGGGGGTGACAAAGGGGGGGGTCATTTATTATTTTTTTTATTTTGATCACTGAGATATAATCTATCTCAGTGATCAAAATGCACTTTGGAACGAATCTGCCGGCCGGCAGATTCGGCGGGTGCACTGCGCATGCGCCCGCCATTTTGGAAGATGGCGGCACCCAGGGAGAAGACGGACGGACCCCGGCAGGATCGGTAAGTATAATGGGGTGGAGGGGGAGCACGGGGGGGATCGGAGCATGGGGGGGTGGATCGGAGCGCAGCAGGGGTGGAACGGAGCACGGGGGGTGGAACGGAGCACGGGGGGCTGGAACAAAGCACGGGGGGTGGAACGGAGCACAGGGGGGGTGGATCGGAGTGCAGGGGGGGTGATTGGAGCACGGGGTGGTGATTGGACCACGGGGGGAGCGGACAAGAGCATGGGGGGAGCGAAGCACAGGACGGAGGGGAGCCGGAGAAGTGTACCGGACAGATCGGGGGGCTGGGGGGTGATCAGTGGGGTGGGGTGGGGGCACATTAGTGTTTCCAGCCATGGCCGATGATATTGCAGCATCGGCCATGGCTGGATTGTAATATTTCACCAGTTATAATAGGTGAAATATTACAAATCGCTCTGATTGGCAGTTTCACTTTCAACAGCCAATCAGAGCGATCGTAGCCACGGGGGGAGGGGGGTGAAGCCACCCCCCCTGGGCTAAACTACCACTCCCCCTGTCCCTGCAGATCGGGTGAAATGGGAGTTAACCCTTTCACCGGATCTGCAGGGACGCGATCTTTCCATGACGCCACATAGGCGTCATGGGTCGGATTGGCACCGGCTTTCATGATGCCTACATGGCGTCATGGGTCGGGAAGGGGTTAACATTCAAGTCTGCAATCAGTCTATGTGACTGAAGAATTGTGAATCCTCTTAGTGCACGCAGTGGGCACTGTCAAGATTCTCCAGTGCAGGCATCAGGAGTGAGTCGGTCCATGACTGCAAGTATGTGATTTGCATACATGCGTTTACGTGCCTACTAGATGTGCACAAACTTTCTGAATGCAAGTGAATTGAGTGAGTCCAGACACTTCTAGTCCTAATGTGACCAGAATGTGGTCACATGACCACATGACCATTCATAGGGTAGACATTGGAGAATCCTGACAGTGCACACTGAGATGATTCACAAGACTGCAAGTTGCATAGTGAATGTAGACTTGAACCCAAACCTGAACAACCACTTTAAATTATTGAAGAATACATCATTTTCTCGGCAATTGTTTTCAGCTAATTATATTTAAAGTTAGAGATATTTTTCTTTTTTGGGCTTTTGCTCTTTTCTTCCCTTATTACATGAGTCATATCTTTTTAGATATTTTTTGTCAACATAGCAGAACGACACTTTTTTTTGCAACATGTGTGGTAATTTTGACTGACACCATTCATTTTTCTCTATATTATACTATGAAAAATGTTTTTTTAAATGCCTATTTGGGTAATATGGTAAAGAAAAAAAATCCATCAATATTTTGGGACTTTTGTTTAAATAGTGCTTGTACAATAAGCATGAAACAACATTAGAAGTGTCCAGGTCAGTACGCTTACAGCAATATCAAAGCTAATTTTTTTAGTATTTCAGTTAGAAGAAATATAAGAACTGTGTAAAAATTTTTTGTCATGTTGTCATTGTCTGAGAATTGTATTTTTTACATTTATGTATTTTGTTTGTGAGTAGTGTTGAGCATTCCGATACCGCAAGTATCGGGTATCGGCCGATATTTGCGGTATCGGAATTCCGATACCGAGTTCCGATATTTTTGCGATATCGGGATGAATTTTCATGTGTAAAATAAAGAATAAAAATAAAAAATATGGATATACTCACCCTCGGATGCGCCCTGGTTGTAACTGCTGCAACCGGCATCCTCCGTTCCTAAGAATGAGCGAGTGAAGGACCTGCGATGACGTCGCGGCATGTGATTGGTCGCGTGAGCGGTCACATGAGCGGTCACGTGACCAATCACAAGCCGCGACGCCATCGAAGGTCCTTCACCCTGCATTCTTAGGAACAGAGGCTGCCGGTTACACCGCTAAGATCCAGGGTCCGCCGGAGGGGTGAGTATATCCATATTTTTTATTTTTATTCTTTATTTTTTACATGAATATGGATCCGAGGGCCTGAAGGAGAGTTTTCTCTCCTTCAGACCCTGGGAACCATTCCAGGATCACTTCCGATATTTGTGTCCCATTGACTTGTATTGGTATCGAGTATCGGTATCGGCGATATCCGATATTTTTCGGATATCGGCAGATACAATCCGATACCGATACTTTCAAATATCGGAAGGTATCGCTCAACACTATTTGTGAGCAGAACTGTAGTTTATAATGACAACATTTTCAGGTTCTTACAAGATTTTGATTGTGTTTTATTATAATTGCAGTTCTGGTCTTTTGATATTTCTTATAAAATTATTTAAACCATACGAAAAATTTGACATTTTCATTGGATTTTTTCAGATATAATGATTAATAGTACACTGCTTAAAAAAATAAAGGGAACACTTAAACAACAGAATATAACTCCAAGTCAAACTTCTGTGAAATCAAACTGTCCACTTAGGAAGCAACACTGTTTGACAATCAATTTCACATGCTGTTGTGCAAATGGAATAGACAACAGATGGAAACTAGTGGCAATTATCAAGACACACTCAATAAAGGAGTTGTTTTGCAGGTGGGGACTGTTGTGAATTCTGTTGTCAAGCTCCCTCCTGTGGTCATGAATGGTACTTCGGCTGCAGCTTCTGAGTTTCCTTCCACAGGTGACGAGGTTAATTCGTTAGCTGGCTGCTCTATTTAACTCCACTTAGATCATTGCTCCATGCCACCTGTCAATGTTCCAGTATTGGTCTAGTTCTCTCCTGGATCGTTCTTGTCACCTGTCTTCCCAGCAGAAGCTAAGTTCCTGCTTGTTTTTCTTTGTTTGCTTTTTTTCTGTCCAGCTTGCTATTTTGATTTTTGTCTTGCTTGCTGGAAGCTCTGGGACGCAGAGGGAGCGCCTCCGCACCGTGAGCCGGTGCGGAGGGTCTTTGCGCCCTCTGCGTGGTCTTTTTGTAGTTTTTTGTGCTGACTGCAAAGTTACCTTTCCTATCCTCAGTCTGTTCAGTAAGTCGGGCCTCACTTTGCTAAATCTATTTCATCTCTGTGTTTGTATTTTCATCTTTACTCACAGTCATTATATGTGGGGGGCTGCCTTTTCCTTTGGGGAATTTCTCTGAGGCAAGGTAGGCTTTATTTTTCTATCTTCAGGGCTAGCTAGTTCCTTAGGCTGTGCCGAGTTGCATAGGGAGCGTTAGGAGCAATCCACGGCTATTTCTAGTGTGTGTGATAGGATTAGGGATTGCGGTCAGCAGAGTTCCCACGTCTCAGAGCTCGTCCTATATTATTTGTAACTATCAGGTCATTCCGTGTGCTCTTAACCACCAGGTCCATTATTGTCCTTACCACCAGGTCATAACAGGGGACCACAGACCACATCACAGTACCAATGCTTTCTGGCTGATGTTTTGGTCACTTTTGAATGTTGGTTGTGCTTTCACACTCGTGGTAGCACAAGATGAACTCTACAACCCACATAAGTGGCTCAGGTAGTGCAGCTCATCCAGGATGGCACATCAATGCGAGCTGTGGCAAGAAGGTTTGCTGTGTCTGTCAGCATAGTGTCCAGAGGCTGGAGGCGCTACCAAGAGACAGGCCAGTATACCAGAGGAGTGGCAACAACCCAGCAGCAGGACCGCTACCTCAGCCTTTATGCAAGAGGAACAGGAGGAGCACTGCCAGAGCCCTGCAAAATGACTTCCAGCAGGCCACAAATGTACAGGTATCTGCACAAACGGTTAGAAACCAACTCCATGAGGATGGTCTAAGTGCCCGATGTCCACAGATGGGGTGGGGCTCACAGTCCAACACCATACAGGACGCTTGGCATTTGCCACAGAGCACCAGGATTGGCAAATTCACCACTGGTGCCCTGTGCTCTTTGCAGATGAACGCAGGTTAACATTGAACACATTTGACAGATGTGACAGTCTGGAGATGCCATGGAGAGCAATTTGCTGCCTGCAACATCCTTCAGCATGACCAGTTTGGCAGTGGGTCAGTAATGGTGTGGGGTGGCATTTCTTTGGAGGGGTGCGCAGCCCTCCATGTGCTCACCAGAGGTAGCCTGACTGCCATTAGGTACCGAGATGAGATCTTCAGACCCCTTGTGAGATCATATGCTAATGCAGTTGGCCCTGGGTTCCTCCTAATGCAGGACAATGTCAGACCTCTTGTGGCTGGAGTGTGTCAGCAGTTCCTGCAAGATGAAGGCATTGAAGCTGGCCCACCCATTCCCCAGGCCTGAATTGGATTGAACACATCTGGAATATCATGTCTCGCACCATCCACCAACGTCACGTTGCACCACAGACTTTCCAGGAGTTGGCAGATGCTTTAGTACAGGTCTGGGAGGAGATCCCTCAAGAGAACATCTGCCACCTAATCAGTAGTATGCCCAGGCATTGTAGGGAGAGCATACTGTTGTGAATTCTGTGGCCGAGTTCACTTCTGTGGTCACAAGTGGTATTGCAGTCTCTGGGCTTCCTCCCTCAGGTGTTTTGGTGAGCTCGTTGGCTGCCTTGCTATTTAGCTCCACCTGAGTCTGTCTTCCTTGCTCCTTGTCAATGTTCCAGTGTTGGATCTGAGCTACTGCATCTTTCCTTGGGCCTGCTGCTCTGCTAGATAAGTGCTTCTAGTTTGTTTTCTGTTTTTTCTGTCCAGCTTGCTATTAACTTTTGCTGGAAGCTCTGAGAAGCAAAGGGGTGCACCGCCGTGCTGTTAGTTCGGCACGGTGGGTCTTTTTGCCCCTTTGCGTGGTTTTCGTTTTAGGGTTTTTTGTAGACTGCATAGTTCTCTTTGCTATCCTCGCTCTGTCTAGAATATCGGGCCTCACTTTGCTGAATCTATTTCATTCCTACGTTTGTCTTTTCATCTTGCTAACAGTCATTATATGTGGGGGGCTGCCTATTCCTTTGGGGTATTTCTCTGAGGTAAGTCAGGCTTGTATTTCTATCTTCAGGCTAGTCAGCTCCTCAGGCAGTGCCGAGTTGCATAGGTAGTTGATAGGCGCAATCCACTGCTGCTTATAGTTGTGTGAGGATAGATCAGGTACTGCAGTCTACAGAGATTCCACGTCTCAGAGCTCGTCCTATTGTTTTTGGTTATTGCCAGATCTCTGTATGTGCGCTGATTACTGCACGCTGTGTTGCCTGATTGCCAGCCATAACAGCATACAGGCATGTGGAGGCCGCACACACTACTGAGCATCATTTCCTTGTCTTGAGGCATTTCCACTGAAGTTGGATCAGCCTGTAACTTCATTTTCCACTTTGATTTTGAGCATCATTCCAACTCCAGACCTCCGTGGGATATTAGTTTTTGTTGAATTTTTAGGTTTTATTGTTCTCAACACATTCCACTATGTAATGAATAAAGATTTAAAACTGGAATATTTCATTCAGTGATATCTAGGATGTGGGATTTTAGTGTTACCTTTATTTTTTTGAGCAGTGTAGTAGCTGCCAGCACTGCTGCTATTACAGGCAGATGCCGGCTAAATAACTCCTGCAGCGTCTGCCATGTACGACAAAGATCTCTACTAGTGAGGCCTCTCAATACAACCTGCAGTGAACTGTGGTGAGAATGCACATTGCACATCATTAAGGGTTTAAACCACCAACAGAAAATATCATTTTTTCACTTTACAAAGCACCACAGTTACCAAATTCTGACCAGGCAGTCTAATTTTGTAAAAAGATATCAGACACCTGCAGAAACTTCAAAGAAGGGGAACACAATGAATGAAACATTTGAAAGCTTTTGCTAAAAAGCTAGGTTTCAAAACTGCATTTATTTCTATAGAAGGGAAGATGGATATGATTTCTTGCTATAAATATATCCATATAATAATTAATGATAAATATTGTGATACTATGTCCCCACAGGATTTGGTATAATAACTGAAAGTATGCATATATTTAAGTCAGATTTTTCTTGTAAAATACTGCATACAAGATTACTGCTTTTAATCTAGAAATAATCTGTACAAGGGTCCAGTCTCAGATTATATATTAAATGTCCTTCCAAGGGATCAAACTCAAGTTTCCATGTTCGTAGGCTGTTGCTCTAACAATGAGCCACATCTTATATTAATCCAGAAAGATGATCTAGAAATCGGACTGACCAGCAGGGGTCAGTCGGAAAGGAATTTTTTCCACCTTATGGTGAATTGGGTCTATGCCTTAATTTTCATTTTATTTTATTTCTCTTGATCAACTGAGGTTTCTAAGTGCATATGCTGAACTTTATGGCCAATGAATGAAAAGAGGTATAATTATTTTACCACATAAGCACATATAAAACTCAGAATGAAGAGAAAAAAAGCAAAATATCAAACTTTTTGCAAAAATTACCATATTTATTGTATCAATCTTTAAGGATTTGTACAGACGCATCCAAAATCCACATTTTTGTATCAATGTCGGGCAACATATGTGTGGGTCTGACACCCAGCTCCTCATCATTCAGTTTTTATTAGCTTAAGCACCAGACGAATACAACTCTGGCAAAAAATTAAGAGATCACTGCAAAATGTTCAGTTTGTCTGATTTTTCTCTTTATAGGTATATTTTTGAGTAAAATGTAAATTGTTCTTTTAGTCTATAAACTTCTGACAACATGTCTCCGAATTTCCAAGCAATAATTTTTGTATTTTTTTTCTGACAAAGAAAAATAGTCAAAATTAAAAACAAACAGTGCTTTCAGACCTCAAATAATGCAAAGAAAACAAGTTCATAATCAATTAGAAGCAACAATACTAATATTTTAACTCAGGAAGAGTTCAGAAATCAATATTTTGTGGAATAACCATGATTTTTAGTCACAGCTTTCATGCGTCTTGGCATGCTTTCCACCAGTCTTTCACACTGCTTCTGGCGCAAACATTTAAAGGGACACTGTCACCTGAATTTGGAGGGAACAATCTTCAGCCATAGGGGCGGGGTTTTCGGGTGTTTGATTCACCCTTTCCTTACCCGCTGGCTGCATGCAAGATTGCCTTGCGCAGGCATGTACTACGGAGGACAGAGAATGAACTTCAATCCAATATTGCAGCCAGCATGCAGCCAGCGGGTAAGGAAAGGGTGAATCAAACACCCGAAAACCCCGCCCCTATGGCTGAAGATTGTTCCCTCCAAATTCAGGTGACAGTGTCCCTTTAAGCAGTTCTTCTTTGTTTGATGACTTGTGACTATCCATCGTCCTCTTGGTTACATTCCAGAGGTTTTCAATGGGGTTCAGGTCTGGAGATTGGGCTGCCCATGACAGGGATTTTATGTGATGGTCTCTTAATTTTTGCCAGAGCTGTATAAGCAGTGAACTGAGACATGCTCTGTTCACTGTTTATACTTGGCCAGCACCAGAGCTGAAAACAGCTAATCATGGAGGTTCCTAATGTTGACCCCCCCTATCCTGTACTTAAAATATAGACATTTGTTTATAGGTGATCAATATCTTAAGGTAGAACAACCCATTTTAATTGAAATAGAAATGTATCACTGCTATGGAAAAATACCTGAATGTCTGCACTGTGGTCCATATGTGTGGAGGTGGATTCAAAGGCTGAACTGGATCCCTATGTGACAGATGTGTTATAGAGCCGAAATTTCCAGGCAAAGCATGGTGCCAGCCACTGGTGAACACAGACAAAAGAGCCAGTGCAAGAACAATATATGGGTCTTTTGCAATCCAATAGCTCATCATAATGCAGAATTCCACCTTTTTTTGTAGGTGGAAATGGGCTCCCTTATCTCGTGGGACCTTGTGCAGCTGCACAGGTTGCATCAATGATATGTCTGCCTCTGGTGCTAGGTCTTTTTACTCCTGTTTAACTATTTAGATGTCACTGGATATAGCAGGATATAGATGTGGCAATCCAGAGGTACCGATGGGGTAATAAGGCAGCTGGGGTCCTGCTGAAGGCCCCATAACTGCCATCTTGATACTCCTATGAAGGTCAAATGGTTAACATTTAAACTACACACTGCAATACTGTGGTATTTCAGTACAAAAGAAGTTTCAAGCTCCCTATGGAGACTAAAATAAAGTAAAAAAAAAATAAAAATAAAACTTCACTCGATGATTTACTATTACTGATCCTGCTCCATACGGGGCAGATGCCGGCTATATTACATACCTGACATCTGCTTTTAACAGTAGCGATCAATGCAAATGCTGAACTCTGCTGTTAAAGCCTCTTAAATGCCACTGCCAGTCACTAACAACAGCATTTAAGCACTGTGATCTAGCCTGGATGTTAATTCTGGATGTTCATTCTGGCACCCATTGGCCCATAGAAATACGATCTCAGAGAGTCAAAAGATTGGTTTGATAGCCTTGAGCCTATTGAAACTCTTCCAAGCCTGAAAAGTTAATACTACTTTGACAACCAAGCCACAAGATGGGCATAATATCAGACACTTATTTTTACTATATCCATCTATTCCATGGTAATGATTTTAATAGTACAAATATGTTCAGGCTTCAAAAATGAAACCTCAATAATTTTATTTTTTTCATTTAATTGCACTTGTAATTTTACACCATTTTCCTTTACGGGGCACAATACAATGAATACAACTTTTCTCACAAAAAAATAAGCCTGAATAAATTTATGTGGACAGAAAAATAAAAATGTTATGGCTATTTGACAAAGGAGAGTAAATAAGAGCTTGCCAAAAGACAAGTAAGATATTGCCTAAATCTATGGCGAAAAGGTACTATTGTCAGATGAGGTCAAAATTTAACCTTTTGGCCTCTAAGATAAATGTTATGTCTGGTGCCAAACCAACACAGCTCATCACTGGTAGAACACCATCCCCACAGTGAAACACAGTGGGAGCAGCATTATGATGTTGAGATGTTTTTTGGCAGCAGGGACAGAAAAAATGGTCCAAGTCGAGAGGAACATGGATGGGATGGTGCGAAATGCAGGGATATTCTTGAGCAAAACCTCTTTCAGTCTGTCAGTGATTTGAGACTGGGATGGAGGTTCACTTTCCAACAAGACAATAACCCAAAGCATTCTGCTAAAGCAAC
Source organism: Ranitomeya imitator (assembly GCF_032444005.1). NCBI lineage: Eukaryota > Metazoa > Chordata > Amphibia > Anura > Dendrobatidae > Ranitomeya > Ranitomeya imitator. The sequence goes on from NC_091283.1 coordinate 740,950,702, forward strand.
ATTTGAATGGTTTAAGTGGAAACATGTACATATTTTGACAACCTGTGGTCAGACTTGAAGATTGCTGTTCACTAGAGGAAACCATCTAACTTGAAGGAGACGGAGCATTTTGGCCTTGAGGAATGGACAAAAATCCCAGTGGGAAGATGTGGAAAGCTCATAGAGACTTATCCAAAGTGCTTTTTAGCTGTAATTGCTGCAAAAGGAGGCTATACAAAATACTGACATTAAGGGGGTGAATACTTATGTACACTGAGGTTTTCAGTAATTTTGTCCTATTTGTTGTTTGTTTTGCAAAAAAGAAAACCAAATGTTCACAGTTGTAGGCATGTTCTTTACATGAACTGATGCACACCCTAAAAAAACAGTGAAATTCTGGGTTGTGGGGTAGCAAAACTGTACTACTGTAAAAAGACATTTTACCAGATAATTTTTACCTCATAATGAGCACCCTATATCGACAGAAAACTAAAAAATTTTATAGCCATTAGAAGTAGCAGAGAAAAAAAAATGAAAAGGCAAGTATGCAATAATTGCTTGGTTCTTAGAAGGTGAAACTTGACATATAGGCTCCAATATAGAGCTTAAAAAAGTGAAGCCTGTTTCTTCAATATTCTTTATCACCCTGCTGTATGGGTTGGTTTCCATAGCAACACCTCTAAATATAAACCTGTCCTGTGACACGGTAACCACCCTAAAGATGTTGATGTCTTTTGGTACACCTCCCCACCAGGCAACCACTCCTTTACGCGGAAGACAAATGTAAGTTTCTTAACAGATGTGTGCTTTGTGTCAAGCCACAACATAAGGAAACATTTCTGATGCTTTTATTGACCACAAAAGTTCCAAAATTTCAGCATCATTTCCAAGTTACAAGAACCAGAAAACTATGGAAACAAATTAAAATGTAGAGGTTTTTGCAGGAAGTACGGTTTTCATTTTAAGGACATCTACTATGTCAAAAGTCCACAAGTCCTTTTCAGGTTTCTTTCCCGCTATATTTTATTTGCTGTGAAAGTTGCTATATCACAATTCCCCAAAACGCTGTTATTTCTGCTCAGGTAAGCAGGTCTGGCAGAACATTCCTTAAATTATCTACGACTCAGCATGGATTCTGCAGCCATGAGCTTGTACACCATGGTCCTGTTTATAACAGGATCTTTGCACATGGATTACTTTCACCAAGCTCAGTCTTATTTTTATTAGCATCATAAAGTGGAAGCATTCAGTCATTTATACTCTTCCATAACCATAAAAACAATTAATGAAACTGTCCATAAAAGAAGAACTTCTAAGGCAAAATCTATTGGAAAAATGACTGCAGCATAAAGAAGACTTATGAAGTAGGGAGTAAGTCCAATTTTGAAAGCTGCTGCTGTATAAATACATAATTTTGGTATCTCACAGAAAATGCAAAGCTTTGTTCCTGACCATTTTAATGAAGCAAGTAGATTCTATAATGGTCAAATGCTTATCACAAATCTCAGCTTTCAAATACTCTGCGCTATTTAAGATACAAAGTGGAAAGATCATATGGATAGAAAGAAAATAAAGAAAGTCGATTTTCTAACCTTGAACAACTCCTTTACATTATACGTTCTACTCTTGCTTAAAATTTCAGTAGGTACTGTAATACAAAACTATTAGTAGTGTTGAGCCACCTCCCTAGTGTTCGGGTTCGGTTCGTCGAACTGGGAGGTGTTCGACGAATGTTCGTCAAACGTTCGACGATCACCATCGAACCCCATTAAAACCAATGGCTGGCAAACACAAACACATACAAACACATAGAAAACACCTTAAAAAGTATCCAAAAGCTGACAAACTGCTCAGAAGACACAACAAACACATGGAAAAGTCACAACTACATATAGTCATGCGAAAAGAAAAGAGGTGGAGGAGTAAAAGGAGGAGGAGACACAGATACAGGCATGTCATGCCCTTCTAAAATCAAGAAAGGCTGGAGTAAAAATCTATAATCACCCTACCAACACCCAGACATCGTGACAAAAAAAATTAAAAAAGAAATATCTTTAGGTAGAATGGCGGCGGGTCCATTCAGAACACTTTCCTTAGAAGACGTAGCTCCATTGGGAGCTGTGCCAAAAAATGAACCCAATACATTCAGACTAATCCACCATTTGTCATATCCAAGGCGCTGGTCAGTAAACGAAAACATCGACGCGGAACCAAGTACAGTACTATGTACTGTACCTCCTTTGACGAGGCTATTCAGGCAGGTCAAGAAGTTGGTAAGGGGCACCCTAATGGCCAAAACAGACATTGAGGGGGCATTCCGGTTACTACCTGTGCCTCCAAATAGTGTCCTCCCATTGGGCTGCTTCTGTGACGGAGCATACTACATAGATCGCTGTTTGCCCATGGGGTGCTCCATATCCTGCTCACTATTTGAGGCATTTAGTTGCTTCCTCGAATGTGTCGTCATGGACATTTGTAAAGCAGCGCAAATTATCCATTACCTCGACGACTTCTTATGCCTGGGCCCAAAAGATTTGCTACAGTGTGAAAACACGCGGTAGTCCACCTGTGAGAAGGAGAGAGCTGGAGGGAGAGTGGACACCCCAGAACCGAGGGTTTAGATTGAGAAAGAAAGAAGGCAGTGTAGCTTGTTTCATGGGTGGGGTACTCTGCTGAGTAGCAGAAATTGCTAATAGGCCCAAAAGGATTTCCTGGGCCAGATGCCGTTAAAAAATAGTACTTAGGTAAACAGGCAGTGTAGCTTGCTTCATAGTAACATAGTAACATAGTAACATAGTTAGTAAGGCCGAAAAAAGACATTTGTCCATCCAGTTCAGCCTATATTCCATCATAATAAATCCCCAGATCTACGTCCTTCTACAGAACCTAATTGTATGATACAATATTGTTCTGCTCCAGGAAGGCATCCAGGCCTCTCTTGAACCCCTCGACTGAGTTCGCCATCACCACCTCCTCAGGCAAGCAATTCCAGATTCTCACTGCCCTAACAGTAAAGAATCCTCTTCTATGTTGGTGGAAAAACCTTCTCTCCTCCAGACGCAAAGAATGCCCCCTTGTGCCCGTCACCTTCCTTGGTATAAACAGATCCTCAGCGAGATATTTGTATTGTCCCCTTATATACTTATACATGGTTATTAGATCGCCCCTCAGTCGTCTTTTTTCTAGACTAAATAATCCTAATTTCGCTAATCTATCTGGGTATTGTAGTTCTCCCATCCCCTTTATTAATTTTGTTGCCCTCCTTTGTACTCTCTCTAGTTCCATTATATCCTTCCTGAGCACCGGTGCCCAAAACTGGACACAGTACTCCATGTGCGGTCTAACTAGGGATTTGTACAGAGGCAGTATAATGCTCTCATCATGTGTATCCAGACCTCTTTTAATGCACCCCATGATCCTGTTTGCCTTGGCAGCTGCTGCCTGGCACTGGCTGCTCCAGGTAAGTTTATCATTAACTAGGATCCCCAAGTCCTTCTCCCTGTCAGATTTACCCAGTGGTTTCCCATTCAGTGTGTAATGGTGACATTGATTCCTTCTTCCCATGTGTATAACCTTACATTTATCATTGTTAAACCTCATCTGCCACCTTTCAGCCCAAGTTTCCAACTTATCCAGATCCATCTGTAGCAGAATACTATCTTCTCTTGTATTAACTGCTTTACATAGTTTTGTATCATCTGCAAATATCGATATTTTACTGTGTAAACCTTCTACCAGATCATTAATGAATATGTTGAAGAGAACAGGTCCCAATACTGACCCCTGCGGTACCCCACTGGTCACAGCGACCCAGTTAGAGACTATACCATTTATAACCACCCTCTGCTTTCTATCACTAAGCCAGTTACTAACCCATTTACACACAATTTCCCCCAGACCAAGCATTCTCATTTTGTGTACCAACCTCTTGTGCGGCACGGTATCAAACGCTTTGGAAAAATCGAGATATACCACGTCCAATGACTCACCGTGGTCCAGCCTATAGCTTACCTCTTCATAAAAACTGATTAGATTGGTTTGACAGGAGCGATTTCTCATAAACCCATGCTGATATGGAGTTAAACAGTTATTCTCATTGAGATAATCCAGAATAACATCCCTCAGAAACCCTTCAAATATTTTACCAACAATAGAGGTTAGACTTACTGGCCTATAATTTCCAGGTTCACTTTTAGAGCCCTTTTTGAATATTGGCACCACATTTGCTTCACGGGTGAAGTACGCTGCTGAGTAGCACCAAATTCTACTAGGCCCAAAAGGATTTCCTGGGCTAGATGCCCTTACAAAATAGTAGTTAGGTAAACAGGCAGTGTAGTTTGCTTCATGGGTGGGGTACACTGCTGAGTAGCACTAAATTCTACTAGGCCCAAATGGATTTCCTGGGCTAGATGCCGTTACAAAATAGTAGTTAGGTAAACAGGCAGTGTAGCTTGTTTCATGGGTGGGGTACGCTGCTGAGTAGCACTAAATTCTACTAGGCCCAAATGGATTTCCTGGGCTAGATGCCGTTACAAAATAGTACTTAGGTAAACAGGCAGCGTAGCTTGCTTCATGGGTGAAGTACGCTGCTGAGTAGCACCAAATTCTACTAGGCCCAAAAGGATTTCCTGGGCTAGATGCCATTACATAATAATAGTTAGGTAAACAGGCGGTGTAGTTTGCTTCATGGGTGGGGTACGCTGCTGAGTAGCACTAAATTTTACTTAGGTAAACAGGCGGTGGGGGGCTGGGCTGCTCTGCTAACTAGCAGACACTGAAGCTTTGGAGCAGACCTCGGAATCCCAGGCCATATTATGAGTAAACAACTCTGCAGATGACTCCACCCACCTGGAATTGACGATGGCAATGTCATGTAAAACTCAGAAAGGGGACTAAATAAAAGAGTCTCCATTTTTTCCAAAAATTCGGCCACAGACACCACTTAAGTGGCATCAATTCCCCCAGAGTTTTTTAAAACGGTTGGTGAGGTGATTTTCAAAAATCATCAAGCTTTTAGTCTCCCCAAGATGACACAGGGGTAGAAAAGTCCTTGTGGATCCAGGATTTGTTTATCTTAATGAACGTTAGTCTGTCTACATTGTCACTGGACAGCTGCGTGCGCTTATCTGTCAGCACACCACCAGAAGCGCTGAACACACGTTCAGAGAGAACGCTGGCTGCAGGGCACGACAAAATCTCCATGGCATGAGTGGCGAGCTCAGGCCATTTTTCAAGATTGGAAGCCCAAAATGAGCAAGGGTCCAGTTCCATAGTCATGGCATCGATGTTAACTTGGAGATACTCTTGTACCATCCGCTCTAGGCGTTGGCTGTGCGTCAGACTTCTTGTCTCCTGTGGCCTTGCAAAGGATGGTCTAAAAAAAACTTGAAACGATTGGAAAAAATTGCTGTTACCACTAGATACGATGTTACTGTTACAGTTTGAGTGATGACTCGATAGTCCCACGGTTGGCAAGTTAGAACTCAGAGATTCACTATGTGCACCACTGGTGTTTTGTGGCAAAGCAGATGTTAGATTCTGTAACAGTCTCTGCTGATACTCCTGCATGCATGAATCCCTTTCTATGGCAGGAATTATTTCACCAAATTTACTTTTGTACCGGGGATCTAAGAGTGTGGCAACCCAGTAGTCGGCATTACTTCGGATTCTGACGATCGGAGGGTCATGTTGCAGGTAGTGCAGCAAGAAGACACTCATGTGTCTTGCGCATCCAGGAGGACCAAGTCCTTGTTGTCTTGGTGGTGTCGAGGTGAGAATCATGCTTCCTTTGTCTGCCCTCTCCTCCCAACCTCGCACAACAGAAATTTGATCAAGGTCTCCCTCATCTGATGAGTCTTCCATGCCCAGCGCCAGTTCGTCCTCCACTTCTTCCTCACCTCCTGCACCTTCCTCAACAGTTTAGCTGCTACCATGCGCCCTGAGTAATCCCTCTCCCCCAGCCTCCAATGTCAGCCGCCTTGGTGCTGCCAACCTTCTTGACCTTGGAGATATTATTCCTTCCGCATATGACTCCTCCTGTTCCTCCTCCTCCTCTTGTTCTTGTTCTGGTGTTTTGTGGCAAAGCAGATGTTAGATTCTGTAACAGTCTCTGCTGATACTTCTGCATGCGTGAATCCCTTTCTATGGCAGGAATTATTTCACCAAATTTACTTTTGTACCGGCGATCTAAGAGTGTGGCAACCCAGTAGTCGGCATTACTTCGGATTCTGACGATCGGAGGGTCATGTTGCAGGTAGTGCAGCAAGAAGACACTCATGTGTCTTGCGCATCCAGGAGGACCAAGTCCTTGTTGTCTTGGTGGTGTCGAGGTGAGAATCATGCTTCCTTTGTCTGCCCTCTCTTCCCAACCTCGCACAACAGAAATATGATCAAGGTCTCCCTCATCTGATGAGTCTTCCATGCCCAGCGCCAGTTCGTCCTCCACTTCTTCCTCACCTCCTGCACCTTCCTCAACAGTTTAGCTGCTACCATGCGCCCTGAGTAATCCCTCTCCCCCAGCCTCCAATGTCAGCCGCCTTGGTGCTGCCAACCTTCTTGACCTTGGAGATATTATTCCTTCCGCATATGACTCCTCCTGTTCCTCCTCCTCCTCTTGTTCTTGTTCTGGTGTTTTGTGGCAAAGCAGATGTTAGATTCTGTAACAGTCTCTGCTGATACTTCTGCATGCGTGAATCCCTTTCTATGGCACGAATTATTTCACCAAATTTACTTTTGTACCGGCGATCTAAGAGTGTGGCAACCCAGTAGTCGGCATTACTTCGGATTCTGACGATCGGAGGGTCATGTTGCAGGTAGTGCAGCAAGAAGACACTCATGTGTCTTGCGCATCCAGGAGGACCAAGTCCTTGTTGTCTTGGTGGTGTCGAGGTGAGAATCATTTTTCCTTTGTCTGCCCTCTCCTCCCAACCTCGAAAAACAGAAATTTGATCAAGGTCTCCCTCGTCTGATGAGTCTTCCATGCCCAGCGCCAGTTCGTCCTCCACTTCTTCCTCGCCTCCTGCACCTTCCTCAACAGTTTGGCTGCTACCATGCACCCTCGGTAATCCCTCTCCCCCAGCCTCCAATGCCAGCTGCCTTGGTGCTGCCAACCTTCTTGACCTTGGAGATATTATCCCTTCCGCATATACTGTAACTCCTCCTGTTCCTCCTCCTCCTCTTGTTCCACCACCTGACTCCTAACACTGTTTAAGGTGTGCTCCAGCATGTAAATCACCGGAATGGTCATGCTGATAATGGCATCGTCAGCACTAAACATCTTCGTTGCTATTTCAAAACTGTGCAGAAGGGTGCATAGGTCCCTGATCTGAGACCACTCCTGCAGCGTGATTTGCCTCACCTCTTGATCTCGTTGGCCCAGGCTATACGTCATAACGTATTGCACCAGGGCTTGTCATTGCTGCCACAGTCGCTGCAACATGCGCAGAGTTGAATTCCACGGTGTGGGCACATCGCATTTCAGCTGGTGAACTGGCAGGCCCAATGACTTCTGTAGAGATGTAAGACGTAAGACATTGAGCTGTGAGATGCGAATGGCTGAAGTCAGCACACAGCGACCGTGCCCTCTGCAGATGTCCATGTAGTCCGGGATAGTGGGATAAAAATTGCTGGACAACCAGGTTCAAAACGTGAGCCATACAAGGCACGTGTGTGACATTGGCCTGGCAAAGGGCCGCACCCCGGTTTGCAGCATTGTCGCACACAGCATCCCCTGGCTGCAGGTTGAGTGGAGACAACCATTGATGGAACTCGGTCTCCAGAGCTGACCACAACTCCTCAGCTGTGTGACTCACATTTCTCAGACATTTCAATGTAAACACTGCCTGATGCCATTGAGCCCTGGTGACAGTATAGTGAGGAGGTATGCAGGATTCCTTCTGCGCAGTTACAACGCGGGTAGCATTACCAGACAGGCTTTGGGTGCAGGTGGAGGACCGAGAGGAGGTTGAGGAGGCAGAAGCAGTGGAGCAACTTCTAGATACAGAGGATCAACGAGCAACGTGTGGGGACGGCAAGACCTGGACAGCAGCCCCTTCTCCTGATGTCGCCGTAGTTACCCAGTGCCCAGTCACCGACATGTAACGCCCCTGTCCTTGTCTACTCATCCAAGTGTCTCTGGTGAAATGCACCCTGTCACACACAGAGTTTCTCAAGGAAGCGGTGATGTTGTGTGCGACATGCTGGTGTAGTACAGGAACAGCTTTCTTTGAGAAGTAGTGGCGACTGGGCATCTGGTACTGGGGCACTGCGACGTACATAAGGTCTCGAAAATCCTCTGTGTCTACCAGGTGGAAAGGCAGCATTTCTGTAGCCAACAGCTTGCAGATGGAGAAATCCAACCTCTTAGCTTTGTCATGGCTAGCAGGAAATGGTCTTTTACTTGTCCACATGTGAGGGACTGAGGGCTGGCTGCTGTGCTTAGATGGAGTTGAGTAGGGTGTCCCCGGCAAACTGATGGTCTGAGAGGAAGGTGCAGGCGGAGATGTTATGTTGCCTTGATCAAAATGTGCTGTTGATGTCGGAGAGTGCTCAACAACAGCAGGTGTTTCCACTTGCAAATGTCCTGACGACCTGCCAATCACACTGGCTTTTGTGGGTAAAGAGGTGGAAGATCTGCGTCCAAAACCATGTGTGACTGCTGTCACCTGATGGGGCAGACAGTGGTTGACCCGGCTCACTAGGCCGCATTGTAGCACATTGAGCTTCCCACTGCAACTTATGTCTCATATCCATGTGACGGTTCATGCATGAAGTGCTCAAGCTAGTAATTTTTTGTCCTCTACCAAGATTTTGTTGACAAATCTTACAGACAACATGAGTTGGGTCATCCTCTGCAATGTCAAAAAATGCCCAGGCTATGCAAGGCTTAGAGCTCGTGCAACCTGAAGAGCCACCACGACTTCTGGTCTGAGGCACAGTTGGGGTTGAGGATTCAGTTGTTTACGTGCTTCCAGTACTCCATCTCTGTCCAGAAAAGCACACCATTACCTCGTCGTCAGACTCGTCACGAGCATCCTCCTCCACCTCCTCTGCTGATCTCATGGACTGGCGGACTGGGGGTTGACAGTAAGTGGGGTCTACAACCTCGTTATCATCATCCTGTGTGTTCTCACACCAGTCGTCCGCAGACCCAACCTCTTCCTGCCCCGACCGAAAAGTCAAGTTTTAGTTCCAATCAGGTATCTCAGTCTCATCATCATCTTCCTCATTGTCTCCACCAACAGGAGTTACAGTTTGGGAAAGAGGGTCAACATTATGCTCAGAACCTTCTTCATCTGGGCCTGGATTCGACTCACAAAAATTCTGGGCATCAGTGCAGATCATTTCCTCGTCTGGATTTACAGAAGCCCTGGAGCAGACCTCTGATTCCCAGGCTATAGTATGCGTAAACAGCTCTACAGACTCAACCATGTGTGTTACCCCATGCTCAGATGGGCGGCTGGAGACTTGGGAGCTGTGAGGAATCAAGTGCGATTGGGGTGACAACTCTCAGGACTGGAGTAGTTGTGATGTTGAAGTTGACATGGAGGAGAGCACACTTGAACGAGCACTTGATATCCATTCAAGCACAGGCGGTGTAGTTAGTTTCACAGGTGGGCTACTCTGCTGACGTGCAGACACTGCTTTTAGGCCCAAAACTATTAACTGGATTGGATGCAGTAAAAATTGAGATACACAGGCGGTGTAGCTAGCTTCACAGGCAATCAGACAATGCTAAAAGCACAAAAGGATTGGCTGAGCTAGATTACACCAAATGCTGTGACAAACACTTGCACAGCACCAGCACAGACCTGCCTGGCAAACAGTGCTATGAACTGCTGTAACCTACCCTGAAAAGGGCTGATATTACAACTAGTCCCGACTCCTCCTGACTCCCTAAACCTATCTCTCTGAAATTTCGCTAAAAAAAACACTCTTAGACTGTATAGCGCCCACAGCAGCAGCGGTGCTATCTAACACTAAGCTAGGAAATATGAAGAAAAAGTACATGCATATAGCAGGGATCACCCAAACCAATCAAAATATCAAAAAAGCTTTATTATAGAACAACAAGAGCACACATAAAAACAATTAAAAATACTCAAAGGATGATACACGTAAATACAGATCCATAAATAGAGGGTAAAGTACTCTAACACTAAGCTGCAGCAGTGAGGAAATGGTGGCGATGGTGCAAATGGCTGGTTCTTATAGGGCAAGGACATGTGACATACACAGCCAATGACACATGCCCTTGCTTGTGTGCATCACATGCACATTGCTGTGTGTGTGTGCGCACTGCTGATAGGCTGAGATCATTGTTAGACCACAACTATGAGAGTCAAAATGAGAAAGCAAATCCAGAAAATCACATTGTGTGATTTGGCAAGATTTATTTTTCAAATTATGGTGGAAAATAAGCATTTGGTCTTTAACAAAAGTTCATCTCAATAATTTGCTATATATCCTTTGTTGGCAATGACAGTGGTCAAACGTTTTATGTATGTCTTCACAAGGTTGGCACACACTGTTGGTGGTATGTTGGCCCATTCCTCCATGCAGATCTCCTCTAGAGCAGTGATATTTCGGGCCTGATGCTGGGCAACACGGTTTTTCTACTCCCTCCAAAGGTTTTCTATGGGGTTGAGATCTGGAGACTGGTTAGGCCACTCCAGGACCTTCATATGCTTCTTTTGAAGCCACTCCTTCATTGACCTGGCGGTGTTCTTTGGATCATTATCATGCTGAAAGACCCATCCACGTTTCATCTTCAATGCCATTGCTCATGGAAGGAGGTTTGCACTCAAAATCTCACGATACATGGCCCCATTCATTCTTTCATGTACACAGATCAATCATCCTGGTCCCTTTGCAGAGAAACAGCCCCAAAGCATGATGTTGCCACCCCCATGCTTCACAGTAGGTATGGTGATCTTTTGATGCAACTCAGCATTCTGTCTCCTCCAAACACGATGAGTTTTGTTTCTACCAAACTGTTCTACTTTGGTTTCTTCAGAACATATGATATTCTCCCAATACTCTTCTGGATAATCAAAATGCTCTTTAGCCAACCTCATATAGGCCTGGACATGTACTAACTTAATGGGGATACATCTGGCCCGGCAGTATCTGAGTCTCTGACGGCATAGTGTATTACTGGTTGTAGCCTTTGTTACAGTGGTCCCAGCTCTATGTAGGTCATTCCTTAGGTCCCCCGTGTTGTCTGGGATTTTTTTCTCACTGTTCTTGTGATCATTGTGACCCCCTGGGGTGAGATCTTACATGGAGCCCCAGATCGAGGGAGATTATCAGTGGTCTTGTATGTCTTCCATTTTCTTATTATTGCTCCCACAGTTAATTTCATCACACCAAGCTGCTTGCCTATTGCAGATTCAGTCTTCCCAACCTGGTGCAGGGCAACAATTTTGATTCTGGTGTCCTTCAACAGCTTTTTGGTCTTCACCATAGTGGAGTTTGGAGTGTGACTGTTTGAGGTTGTGGACAGGTGTCTTTACTGATAACAAGTTCAAACAGCCATTATTACAGGTAATGAGTGGAAGACAGAGGAGCCTCTTAAAGAAGAAGTTACAGGTCTGTGAGAGCCAGAAATCTTGCATATTTTTGGTTGACCAATTATTTATTTTCCACCATATTTTGCAAAATAAATCTTGCCAAATCACACAAGGTGATTTTCTGGATTTCTTTTTTCTTTTCTCATTTTGACTCTCATAGTTGTGGTCTACCTATGATGTCCCGACAAGATAGAAGAGATGGATTACACACAGTAAATACAAAATATAATAGGTAGATATACAGATGACAGTGGCAAATACAATTAGTACAGTGTGTCTGCAGCTTACTGACATGTATTTAATTAATAAAATATAATTTTTCTGAAATTAATGGCTTGGGCTCTGGCGTAATTTTCATAACCAGCAGAGGGAAAGCCAATGGCTGAGTGCCGATGTTTATAGCCTGGGAAGGGGGTAATACCCATGGAGCTTCCCAGGCTATTAATATCAGCTTACAACTGTATACTTAGCCTTGGCTAGTAAAATGGGGGACCCTAAAAAAAGTAGAGCCCCCTATAATTAATAACCAGCAAAGGCTATGCAGACAGCTTTAGGCTGATATTAATAGTCAAGGAAGGGGCCATGGATGCTGCCCCCCAGGCTAAAAACAACAGCTCTCAGCCACCCCAGAAAAGGTGCATTGTAGAGATGCACCCATTACTAACCCCATAGTCACATTGTATGAAAACACAGACACCCAGAATAAAGTCTTTCTATTGAAAGAATAACCTAGATTAATACATTTTAATTAAAACAAAATTATGACCTCACTCATTCCACCGACGCCCTTGTCATCTGCAAAAGAGTTAAAAATAAAAAACAAGAATATTCCTCACCTTTCCGCAAAGATGCTGCTAATCCATTTTTCCAACGATGGGTCTAGCTCTGCTACATCTAGATGGCAGGCTGCTTGGTTGAATGATGCAACCATACAGCCTGCCATCCAACAGAGACACAGAGCACCGTGTGTTCAGTGTCTCCCTGTGAACTCCTATTCCCTGTCTGAGCGTACCACAAACGTGAAAAAGTTCTTCTGCTCATGGTGCTGTCAGTCAGATCCTTCGAGTTCACAGCCAATAAACTCATATCACCTTTCTGGTGGAAGCGCGAGCATGGTGGTAAATTTTCCCACCGCACTCGCATTGCCATCAGAAAGGTGAGGTGAGTTCATTGGCTGTGAACTCCAATGACCTGTCTGACTGCACTGAAAGCAGAAGAACTTTCCCATGCTCACTGCGTCATCTGTTAGGTAATAGGAGTTCACAGGGAGACACTGAGCACATGGCTCATTCGTCTCAACATTTACAGTCGCATCTTGGCACCGTACAGGTTGAAAACTATTTGTTTCCCAGACATGGATTACAGCATTGCACAGAATGATGAACAGGTGAGTGATAGTGTTGTTTTTTTTATTTTTGTTTTATTACAGGAGACGAGGGATTCAATAGAATTGTTGTTAAGTGAATATAACTGTGTTTGTTATTATTAAATAAAAAAGTAAAAGTATGTTTTGCTTTATTTAAAATAAAATACTATTCTTGCAGTGTCTTTATTAATCATACAACTATAGGATTAGTAATGGATAAGTGTCTCATAGACGCCTCTCCATTTCTAAGCCGTGCGCTTGATGTGACCAGACAATGCAAAAATGAACCCCACTCAGTTTTGCCTGGCTGGTTATCAAAAATACAGGGGGACCCACACCATTTTTTTTTATGCATTTACAGCGCAGGCACCAGCTGATGAATACTCCCAACAGCCACCATTCTGCTCTCACTGTTATTAGCAGCAGCAGGTGTCAGTTGATGGGAGCAGTAGTCCCATTAGCCGACACCAATGACCAGAGGTAAACTTTATACTGTACCTCTGATCATAGCTGCGGGCTCACACTATCATTTGACAGCATGAGATCCACAGCTGTCCGACCGCCGGTGATAATTTTACTGCAAACCAGAAGCAGTATTTGCGGCGCTGTCATGCATACCTGGTGTTCAGAGTTTGAACCCGAACAGTAACACGGACTTCCTGGTGAAGTCCGTGTTTGGTGTCCGTGCCTGAACAGTAGGTGTACGGTACGGACGCCGAACGTTACTGTTCGGGATTGCCCATCTCTAATTATAAATAGTAACATAACATAGTAACATAGTTAGTAAGGCCGAAAAAAGACATCTGTCCATCCAGTTCAGCCTATATTCCATCATAATAAATCCCCAGATCTGCGTCATTCTACAGAACCTAATAATTGTATGATACAATATTGTTCTGCTCCAGGAAGACATCCAGGCCTCTCTTGAACCCCTCGACTGAGTTCACCATCACCACCTCCTCAGGCAAGCAATTCCAGATTCTCACTGCCCTAACAGTAAAGAATCCTCTTCTATGTTGGTGGAAAAACCTTCTCTCCTCCAGACGCAAAGAATGCCCCCTTGTGCCCGTCACCTTCCTTGGTATAAACAGATCCTCAGCGAGATATTTGTATTGTCCCCTTATATACTTATACATGGTTATTAGATCGCCCCTCAGTCGTCTTTTTTCTAGACTAAATAATCCTAATTTCGCTAATCTATCTGGGTATTGTAGTTCTCCCATCCCCTTTATTAATTGTGTTGCCCTCCTTTGTACTCTCTCTAGTTCCATTATATCCTTCCTGAGCACCGGTGCCCAAAACTGGACACAGTACTCCATGTGCGGTCTAACTAGGGATTTGTACAGAGGCAGTATAATGCTCTCATCATGTGTATCCAGACCTCTTTTAATGCACCCCATGATCCTGTTTGCCTTGGCAGCTGCTGCCTGGCACTGGCTGCTCCAGGTAAGTTTATCATTAACTAGGATCCCCAAGTCCTTCTCCCTGTCAGATTTACCCAGTGGTTTCCCGTTCAGTGTGTAATGGTGATATTGATTCATTCTTCCCATGTGTATAACCTTACATTTATCATTGTTAAACCTCATCTGCCACCTTTCAGCCCAAGTTTCCAACTAATCCAGATCCATCTGTAGCAGAATACTATCTTCTCTTGTATTAACTGCTTTACATAGTTTTGTATCATCTGCAAATATCGATATTTTACTGTGTAAACCTTCTACCAGATCATTGATGAATATGTTGAAGAGAACAGGTCCCAATACTGACCCCTGCGGTACCCCACTGGTCACAGCGACCCAGTTAGAGACTATACCATTTATAACCACCCTCTGCTTTCTATCACTAAGCCAGTTACTAACCCATTTACACACATTTTCCCCCAGACCAAGCATTCTCATTTTGTGTACCAACCTCTTGTGCGGCACGGTATCAAACGCTTTGGAAAAATCGAGATATACCACGTCCAATGACTCCCCGTGGTCCAGCCTATAGCTTACCTCTTCATAAAAACTGATTAGATTGGTTTGACAGGAGCGATTTCTCATAAACCCATGCTGATATGGAGTTAAACAGTTATTCTCATTGAGATAATCCAGAATAACATCCCTCAGAAACGCTTCAAATATTTTACCAACAATTGAGGTTAGACTTACTGGCCTATAATTTCCAGGTTCACTTTTAGAGCCCTTTTTGAATATTGGCACCACATTTGCTATGCGCCAATCCTGCGGAACAGACCCTGTCGCTATAGAGTCCCTAAAAATAAGAAATAATGGTTTATCTATTACATTACTTAGTTCTCTTAGTACTCGTGGGTGTATGCCATCCGGACCCGGAGATTTATCTGTTTTAATCTTATTTACATATGTAAATATGTACAATCAAGTTCAGGCACGAACCACATGCAAACACAATCAATACAAATTAATTAAAATTCTAAATTGTCTCCAAAACAAAATCTTGTTACCAGAATATTGGTGTATTAAAGACAAAATTGTAAATTACCTGTCTCCAAAACGAAATGTGACAACCGCTAGGGCCGTGGGGTACTCGGAACTGGGTTGAACGATTCTTAAAGGGGTGGTCACGGCAGTGGTGATCAAGTCCGTGGCTCTGGGCTCGCAATAAAAGTAATGAGGGAATGTTTGTAGGGGATTTCACATGATGCTGCCTGTGGTGTTCGGCAACGGGTAGCTGTCGCTGCTTAAAGGGACCGCTGGGGCTGATGGTGTCGCAGGTGAGATACTTCTGCTCCCCACAGGTGGAGCAAGGCCCGGGGGCTATGAGTACAGTCTATCAGGGATCGTGGATGTTGGGGTTCAGGACTGATGGTGCGGGAAAAGATTAGAAGACACAAGGGCTGCGGGTTTCTTTACCTTTAATTCCTGGTTGAAGGTGCAGTCCGGAGCTAAGGTAACAGGTGGTAATGGAGATCAGGGTAGCCTGGACGCCTTTTGCCACAGTATTATCACAGGCATGATTGCCTAAGATTAGAAAACATTTTTTTCACACAAATCACTCCCAACGACTCAGTTGACGATACTAAAACATATTGGATATGCACGGTACTATCACAGAGATGGAAACAGTACACATAGAGAGTGTTTTTGAAAAACTGCACACAAGCAAAACCTAATACTGCCCTCCTGTGGAAGAGGAGGTGAATGTGGTGGTAAAGGTGGAAGAGGCAGAAAAGGAGGTAGCCAAAACAGTTTTTTGTGTTTTTTATTTGTGAAGGAGGCCCCCAAATTAAACAAATGGCAAATAGAGCTGAAGACAAGTTGTATGTGATCCATGCCTGGTTCATTTTATGGAATGTTAGGTTTCCCATTTTGGATGGGGGCAAGTGGATGTGCTTGGCTGTGTGACATCCTTGCTGTATTAAGCACACAAACACACTTTCTGACAGGTGATGCAGTGACCCATGTTGCAGCCAGGGGGCGCTGTATGTGCTCCTCAGGATATACAAGGAGGCATATCTGTAATGGTGTTAATGAAACAGTGTTCGGCATGATTGTAAATGGCCGGTTTGTGTTGCTGAGGGAGTCTGCGCTGTAAGCCTGTAGTATTGTTGTTCTGAGACCTGTAGTCCTACTGGTATTTGTATAGTTAAAAGGGAGGCTTGCAGTGTTTGTCGGAGAGCTGGGCGGGACTGGCTAACCACACCTCCCACCTATGGGGGTGGTTACAGCTACATAATGTGACCAGGGTTTGGGTCACATGTTGAGAGTGTATGGACCTGAATGGTCAGTGTGTAAAGTCCTGGATGGTGTGTGTGTTGGAATGTCCTGGTGTGGACTAGATTCCTGGAAGCACATGGTGAGGCCATGGACTGAGGGCCTGTGTGTTGGAAATGCCTGGGACTGGACTTCCTGAATAGCACACGGAGAGGCCGTATCTGCAGAGCCTGTGATGGCTACTGTGTTGGGGAAGCTACAGTTCTGTCTGCGGGTCTGGACTATCTGAAGTGCCCTGGTCACAAGGATGGTGATCCCACGGTGATCCCAGTTCAGCAGCTTCCCTGGGAACCAGGACTGACAGGAGTCAGTGTGTGGAGCAGGAGCTCCTGTAAGGTAACTCCAGATAAAGGAGGTTACGGGCAGAGAAGTATCTGCCATTGGAACAAACTGTCAGTGCTTATGATGTTCCATTGATGTAAATCATGAACTGATCATGGTGCGGTTTATGATGTTTAATAAACCAGATAGACTGTTTTTGTGAGAAAACGTGCCTGAGTGCTTTAATCTGTTGCCAATCGAGTGTCCCCCAATGCACTCAGGGAGCGCTATCTCACACAGTACATTTGCTGCAGGGCAGGCCATAACCTCCGAAGCATAAAGGGCAAGCCCAGGTCATGTGTCCAATTTGGAGATTCAGAAGTTAAATGCGGCAGCTCAATCTGTCCAGCTGCCACAATGGTATTGCCTCCCTAGCCTGTGGTGGTGTCATGTCTGAAAGTAAATAGAGCTCCCTACACTAAGTAAACAATGCATCTACACACAATCCCTTTCCTGACCAGAAGGGGGAGCACAAGCTCCTAGTTTGTAGGGTGAGTAGTGCAGTGTACTGTGAAGAAGGGAATGGAAGGAGCCCGTGGAGTTTTCCAGGGTTGAAGCAATGGACGGCTCACCCTAGGATAAGAGGAGAACAGGAGACCAGAGTCCTGGGCTATCAGAGATTGCAACCCCTGGGAGCAGAATCTGGAGATCAGGGAGCTAGCCACTCCTGCAGCACTAGATGCACCACATTATAGAGGGTTCAGAGCTGGGTCCGAGAGAATAGGTTGCAGAGCTCGCAATTAGTGTTGAGCATTCCGATACCGCAAGTATCGGGTATCGGCCGATACTTGCGGTATCAGAATTCCGATACCGAGATCCGATATTTTTGTGGTATCGGGTATCGGTATCGGAGGTGTAAAATAAAGAATTAAAATAAAAAATATTGTTATATTCACCTCTCCGGCGGCCCCTGGAACATCACCGCGAGTCACCGGCGTCCGGCAGGCTTCTTTGTTCAAAATGAGCGCCTTTAGGACCCGTGGAATGACGTCGCGGCTTCTGATTGGTCGCGTGCCGCCCATGTGACCGCCACACGACCAATCAGAAGCCGCGACGTCATTCCTCAGATAAATTCCTAAAATGAGCGCCTTTAGGACCTGTGGAATGACGTCGCGGCTTCTGATTGGTCGCGTGGCGGTCACATGGGCGGCACGCGACCAATCAGAAGCCGCGACGTCATTCCGCAGGTCCTAAAGGCGCTCATTTTGAACAAAGAAGCCTGCCAGACGCCGGTTCCTCGCGGTGATGTTCCAGGGGCCGCCGGAGAGGTGAATATAACAATATTTTTTATTTTAATTCTTTATTTTACACCTCACTATGGATCCCAGGGCCTGAAGGAGAGTTTCCTCTCCTTCAGACCCTGGGATCCATCAGGATACCTTCTGATACTTGGTGTCCCATTGACTTGTATTGGTATCGGATATCGGTATCGGCGATATCCGATACTTTTCGGGTATCGGCCGATACTATCCGATACCGATACTTTCAAGTATCGGACGGTATCGCTCAACACTACTCGCAATGTATGCTGGTTGTAGCTGCTGCAGAATAGACAAGAAGGGAGTTCATCAGTTTATAAGCTGTTGAATCTCCAAAGCATCGGGCACAGAAAGGAAGGCTTATTCTACCCACTTGGTGGAGCAGACTCCAGCTGATTACGGACTATCCAGACCCTGGACCTAGTGACCAGAACCCCTGGATTCAACCTGCATCTGTCATTAGTAAAGGTAAAGACTGAAATCCTTCCCCTCCTTGCTTCTTTCTGCTGCACTACTCACTAAAGCTCCCATCATTGCGCCAGGGGCATGCTCCTGCTTGAGGGAGTGATCCATCTTTCTGCATTACCATCTATGCCGTGGGGACTCCACTTGCAGCGTTGGCCATCTCTGACCAGACACCTAGCTGGCGTCACAACTCACGATAAAACCGTAAACTATTATTCCCTGTAAATATTCCCCTTTCATTTGCTTGGTCAGGGCCACGGTGCTGGGTGATTGCCACTGAGACATCCCTGATAGACTGCCTGCCTGTCTCCGGAGTACCCCCGGCAAGATTGGGGTCAAGAACAAGATTAAGAAGCACCGCTAAGCGGAGTGCTGTGAGCCTAATATCTGCTTCTGAACTTTGTGAACTGTGTAAGATGCTGCATGCTGTGTGGTGCATTGGAATTTTGAAAGCGACCATTACCGTGGCACATGTGGAGTTAGTCATAAGCAGGGTGTCCTATCGTGGGCGGAGCCTCATAAAACTGCGCCAGCCCCTCTCTGCATAGACTGCATTACTATGGTGACACTGATATACCCATCTGCACTGAAGAGTGTCTGAGCTGTGTGCAAAGGAGAGGGGCCCTGCAAGGAGCAGTGTGCTGTGTGATCCATCCATTCAAGCATCTGCAGCAGACTGCCAGCTCCTGTGAATGCAATACAAGTATTAGAAGCTGAGAGGATGTGAAACTAGATTGCAGCTGTCCAGTGGAGTGCTGTGCAAAGAGCACCAACCTGCAGCATCCGGAGTGGTGAGTCACACCCTGGCAAGGGTTAACTAGAGGGGGGAAGATGCCCAACTCCAGTGACCCTTGTAGCGGCCGCTGCGACCACCATACTACCGCTGTCCATGCCTTAGGGTACCGTCACACAGTGGCATTTTGATCCCTACAACGGCACGATCCGTGACGCTCCAGCATCGTAACAATATCGCTCCAGCGTCGTAGACTGCTGTCACACTTTGCAATGTACGACGCTGGAGCGATAATTTCATGACGTATGTGCGATGTAGAAGCCGTTGGTTACTATGCGCACATCGTATACAATATCGTGCACACCTTTGTTACACCATGCGATCATGCCGCCACAGCGAGACACTAGACGACGAAAGAAAGTTTCAAACGATCTGCTACGACGTACGATTCTCAGCGGGGTCCCTGATCGCCGGAGCGTGTCAGACACTGCCAGATCGTAACTATATCGCTGGAACGTCACGAATCGTGCCGTCGTAGCGATCAAAATGCCACTGTGTGACGGTACCCTTACATACTGGGTGCAGCCTGGTTGCCACAGTTTTCAGGAGAATCTCATACCCTGAGTAACTTTAAGGAAAGACTGCACAGCTTGTTTAATGTTTATCCATTGACCGAAGGGCAGAACATCAGCATACTGGCCGGCCAACTCACTGGTTCCACCCATAGGGGAGTCAAATCCTGGCCAGATGCTGATAGACTGTAAGACATATTTTTGCTAAATTACTGGACACTTTTGGTACATGAACTGCATCTGAGATAAAGATGCAATTCTTCGGCTGCAGACAGATGGCACTAGACAGTATTAGAGACTACGCACTGACTTTGCAGGAGGCACTGAGAGCCATCAAACAAACAGATCCAGGCAGTGTGCAGGAAGAGAACAAGTTGCTGAAGTAGCAATTCAATGAGGGCTTGCTGTCTGACTCACATGAGACCCAAATGCTTATAAAGTCCTTACAAAACCCTTATATGGACTTTGCTCATTTCAAAAACAGGGCAATCCGTGCACTACAGGAGACAATTTATGCCAAAACTGAGCCCACTAACCTCCCGGAGATTCTGTACCACCATGGGGCAGCATCCGTGCCTCAAACACCTGTTAAACCATATGCTGAGACACAGGGTGCTGACTCCACTGCAGATTTGGGCTTGCAAGTACAGGACTTGACTAACGGTATGGCTGCCTTGCTTAAAACTGTCCAGTCTCTCCAGCCATCTTCCCCTACAGAGAGGATCCAGCTAGCATCGAGCCCACCGACCTACGCCAGGAGGAGGCTGACAGACCGCTTCAACTCATCTGTCCTTCAAACAAGCAACCCCTGGGGCAGCGGACCACCCCCCGGGAGTAAGACAGCCTGGTCCAAACAACTGGACAGACAAGAATGTAGGAGGATGGCCGATCCTACCCCTTGTGATCAATGGCAACCCGTTAAATGCCCTCTTAGATACTGGTTCTCTGGTAACCACTATGCCTCACATACTGTATAAACGATATTGGGCTGATACTGAGTTTACTCACCGCCCTGATGGAGACTTAATGGCGATAGCGAATAATGGTCAGCCCTTGCCTCAGGTGGAGCTCGAATCTCAGGGTTTGATTGTGGTTGATGTTGACAAATGTGAATGTTACCCTATGGTCACTTTGGGTTCAAATGTCATTGAGAACTGTCTTAGTGAAATCATTGTCATCCTGCAACAAATAGCTGAGACAGCCAACTCTATACAACAGTGGGCACTGCACAAGGAGATTAGAGCCCTCATGCAGTGACAGCAGGTGGAGCTGACCGGTGGAGAGATTGGCAGCATAAGGGTGAGCGACCCCTACCCCATTGTGCTTTCCCTCAGGAGTGAGCCTATCATATGGTGCAGAGCAGCCATAGGTATTAGAGGCCGAGTCTACCAGGCCTTGGTAGAGCCAGTTTACTCTGAAAACAGACCCACTGCCATGACTGCTAGAGGGGTGGTCGATGTCACAAAGGGAAGAGTGCCAGTACAAGTGCTCATCTGTATGGAAAAAGAAGCTACCTTGACCAGGTATGCAACTGTAGCCAAACTCTTTACTGTCAGTAACAATGCTATCCAGATGGTAGGACCCTTGAACTGGCCTGAGTTGATGGAGGACAACGGCCCCTTGGGTCAGTTGGAGTCAAATAAATAAGGCAGCACACTGTGGCACCAAAACCTGCAAACATGAAACATGAAAATTGAATTGCATTACTGCACTAGAAATATGAAAAATTGAGAAAGTTTAGCGCATAAATTGGCCAATTTATGTGTACCTTGTAGTCACGTTAAGGCATTTCTCGTATACAAGGTCCTAGCAATGCCTTTCCTCTTTGAGAATAAAGTCTTCATCTGAATGGGAACCTAAAAGGGAGTCCTCTCTTTGACTAAAAATCTCTCTCTGTGGAGGGGTAATGGACCTACTGTGATTAAAAACACCTGTGGCTAAAAGGAGGAGTGCTCAGTCAGAAGGCTAATGACTACAAACTTCAAAAAAACATGTTTGCAGGTTTTGGCGCTACAGTGTGCTGCCTTATTTATTTGACTGTATACGAGTTGGTGACTCTAGGTTCAGCACCTGTTCACACTTAGTCTATGTTTGGATGTGACGGTCAGTTTTTTGAAGTTTGTATTCATTATTTGTTATTTATTCATTATTCATTCATTATTCGGCACTACATTGCTTCTTCCAAGTTCACCATCTACACCGACAACAACCCACTGATGCATCTTGAGACTGCAAACCTCAGTGCCTTAAAGCAACGGTGGATGGCTCAGCTGTCCAACTATGAATTTGTCATCAAATATCAAGCTGGTAACAAATATGCCAACACCGATGCCTTATCCCGCATGCAGAACCCTCCTGGCCCGGAAGAAGACCTGGCAGGCCTGGAAGAGATCGAGATGCCGGCATTCCATCACCAGTATGCTTCCCAGTGCAGCCACTGTGTGAATAACAAACATTCTGCAGTCCATAAGGTTCCCAATCCACTATCTCATTATGGTTCGGCAGAGATGCAGAACAGCGATCCAGCCATCTGCATGGTGAAGGAACTGCTTGGTGCAGCCAACTCATCCCCAGCTCCTGATGCACCACCAGAAGTCCTAGAGCTGTAGAAAGAGGAAGAAGCTATTCTTCTATGATGGCAAACTGTGCCGAAGGACTATCAACTCCTGTACGCATTAGCTGGTGTGGCAGATTCCAAGAAAGGATGTACCATTGGTCCTGGAAGCCTACCACAGGGCACTTTGGATGGAAGAAGTTGGAAGTTGTCATCCGTGCTCACTTCTTTTAGACAGGTATGAGACAGTCCATTGAGAAGTGGTGTAGAGAAAGCGGCCCATGTAACCTCAGAAGAATTGATCGCAACAGCCAAAGGGCTCCCTTGCAGCCTATCATCACCAAGCAACCACCTGAAATAGTGATTCTCGATCACGTGAAATTGTTCCCAAGTCGGTCAGGATACACCTATGCCTTGACGATAGTGGACCACTACTCACCCTCCTAGTAGTTGTTCCAGTGAAAAATAAGATGGCAAGAACAGCTGCAAAGGCCTTTCAAGAGTATTTCTGCCCACTCCATGGTTATCCAGATCAAGTCTTGACAGACAGAGGCCCGGCTTTTGAAGCAGAGGTCTTCCAAGAATTCTGCACCTTATACGGCTGTAAGAAGATCTGGACAACATCTTACCATCCACAAGTTAACGGCCTATGCGAAAAAATGAATCAGCTGGTGATCGACTTACTAAAGATCTTACCGCTAGAAGAGCACAACCAATGGACTGAGAAGTTACCAGACCTAGTTGACATGTATAACCACATCCCTATAAAATCGACTAACTTCTTCCCAGCTTACTTAATGCGAGCAAGACCAGGTAAACTCCATATCGACCTTGAAATGGGTGTCCTGACACCAGAAACCATGCCTAGCCAACCAAAAACAGACTGGAATACTGACAGACAACTACAGTACCGCAAAGTTCAGCACTGTGTAGAGGAAAGTCTGTCGCAAGCCCGGAAAAAACAAGAGAAAGACTACAATCAACATGCCCCTGCCACTCCCCTATGACCAGGTGAACAATTGTTGAAAAGTAAAAGAAGAGCACATAAGCTAGCTGATCAGTGGGAGGCTGAGCCCTACACGGTCCTACCATCTAATTTTGACAACAGCAAGGTGTGCCTCATCACCAAGGATGGAGGGAAAACATCTGCTACTGTATCCAGAGACCACCTGAAAGTGTGCCCTGTTGCCCATTGCGCAAGAGAGATGGAAATCCAGAAGTTCCTCAGCAAATGGAAGAGACTGAAACAAAAGTTTGTACAATCTTAGGTGAATTTCCCCCATTCTGGACACAAGTCAACAATGCAGTAGTAGTGCCAGTTCTAACGTTCCTGCAGTTGATAATGCCAGAAACATCAGAGACATTGAATAATCTTGAAGAAGAGCAGTTAACCCTAGCTACAGATGCTTCACCTGCCTCGGATCAAGAGGACTCCCTCTTGTCAGCAGTGAGCTTGTTGTACCCCTGGTAGGTTCAAAAAGTCACAGAAAATCATCCAGTATTCCCTTATTATGTAAATCCTACCATAGTACTGTCAGCAATGAGCCTGTCACACCTGAAGTAAATGTACCAGGTCACAGAAGGTCAGCAGGTATCCCAGTACTGCGTAGATCCCAGTGTAGTACACAGGGACAGACCCTTAGTTGCTATAAATTTGACTTATAGAGTGCTTCCCTTGAGTTTGAAACTGTACATATGAGAAAGTATGCTTTAATGTAATGTGGCTTAACTCCTTCATGACCTTGGGATTTTCCGTTTTTCCGAGTTGGTTTCTCGCTTCCCTCCTTCCCAGAGCCATAACTTTTTTATTTTTCCATCAATATGGCCACATGAGGGCTTATTTTTTGCAGGACGAGTTGTACTTGTGAACAACATCATTGGTTTTACCATGTCGTGTACTAAAAAACGGGAAAAAAATTCCAAGTACGGTGAAATTGCAAAAAAATGCAATCCCGCACTGGTTTTTTGTTTGGCTTTTTTACTAGGTTCACTAAATGCTAAAACTGACCTGCCACTTTGATTCTCCAGGTCATTACGAGTTCATAGACACCAAACATATCTAGGTTCTCTTTTATCTAAGTGGTGAAAAAAAATTCCAAACTTTGCTAAAAAAAAAACAACTCTGTAGTGTCTCCATTTTTCGTGATCTTGGGGCGGTTGAGGGCTTATTTTTTGCGTGCCGAGCTGACATTTTTATTGATACCATTTTGGTGCAGATACATTCTTTTGATCGCCCATTATTGTATTTTAATGCAATGTCGCAGAGACCAAAAAAACATAACTCTGGGGTTTCTAATTTTTTTCTCGCTACACACTTTAGCGATCAGGTTAATCCTTTTTTTTATCGATAGATCGGGCGATTCTGAACGCGGTGATACCAAATATGCGTAGGTTTGATTTTTTTTTATTGTTTTATTTTGAATGGGGCGAAAGGGGGGTGATTTAAACTTTTATGTTTTTTTTTATTTTTTTCACATTTTTTAAATTTTTTTTTTAAACTTTTGACACGCTTCAATAGCCTCCATGGGAGGCTAGAAGCTGGCACAACTGGATCGGCTCAGCTACATGGGAGCGATTATCAGATCGCTCCTATGTAGCTGAGTTACAGGCTTGCTATGAGCGCTGACCACAGGGTAGCGCTCATAGCAAGCCGACATCAGCAACCATAGAGGTCTCAAGGAGACCTCTGGTTACTATGCCGACACATCACTAACCCCCGAACATGTGACGGGGGTCAGCGATGCACTCATTTCGGGCCTAATGGCCTGAAGCGCTGGATAAATGCCGCTGTCAGCGTTTGACAGCGACATTTAACTAGTTAATAGCAGCGGGTGGATCTCGATTCCACCTGTCACTATTGCGGGCTCATGTCAGCTGTTCAATCAGCTGACATGTCCCAGCCTTGATGCTGGCTCACCGCCAGAGGCCGCATCAAAATGGGGGTTCTGACCTTGGACGTACTATCATGTCCAAGGTCAGAAAGGGGTTTAAATTGTTGAAAAGGTTTGCACCAACATGGACTAATGTGAGACCCAGCAACCACTATGCTGAGTTGCCTACAAAGGCTATTGTAAGAACTTATAAGCCTGACTGAAGTTGATTACTAATGGACATGTATGGTCACAGGACTATGCGGTTACCAGGATTAAATTGTAAATAGTTGCACCCTTTAAGGAGCCTTTTCCTGCTGATTTTCAGGGAGGACAACAAATTGCAATCCAGGAACTTTTGCACCATAACCATACACTAAGTAAACCAAGCATCCACACACAAGCCCATTCCTGACCAGAAGGGGGAGCAGATGCCCCCAGTTGGTAAGGTGACTGTTTCTTCTGGCTGGGGAGAGGAGTAGGAGCAGAGTAGTGCAGTGTAGTGTGAGGAAGGGAAGGGAAGAAGGAGCACCTGGAGTTTCCCAGAGTTGGAGAAATGGAAGGCTCACCCTAGTATAAGAGGAGAACAGGAGACCAGAGTCCTCGGCTCTCAGAGATTGCAAACTCTGGGAGCAGAAGCTGGAGACCAGAGGACTGCAGGTTCTCCTGCCACCCCTACAGCAATAGAAGCACCACATTACAGAGGGTTCAGAGCTGGGGCTGAGAGAACAGCTTGCAGAGCTCACTATGTGACCAGAACCCCTGGATTCAACCTGCATCCGTTATTAGTAAAAGTAAAGACTGAACTCTTTCGCCTCCTTGCTTCTTACTGCTGCACTGCTCACTACAACTCCCATCATTGTCCCAGGGGCATGCTCCTGCTGAGGGGAGTGATCCATCTTTCTGCATTACCATCTATCCCTTGGGGACCCCACTTGCAGCGCTGGCCATCCCTGGCCAGACAACTCAGCTGGCGTCATGATAAAACCATAAACTATTATCCCTGTAAATATTCCCCTTTCACTTCCTTGGTCAGGGCCACGGTGCTGGGTGATTGCCACTGTGACATCCCTGATAGACTGCCTGCCTGTCTCCCGAGTACCCCGCACCCTCGCGACAGCGGCACTACCACAGTGCAAAGTACACAGCTTAACCCCTTAATGACCAAGCAAAATTTTTTAAATCTGACAAGTGTCAATTTTTGTGGTGGTAACTCTGAAATGCTTCAACATATCCCATTGATTTTGAGATATTTTTCATGACACATTGTACTTTGTACTTTACTTTATGCTAATTTATGTAGATATTTTCCGTGTTTAATTATAAAAATATCAGAAATTTTACAAAAATGTAAAAAATTTACAATTTACAAATTTTAAAAGATTATTCCTTTTATCAAAATAGTCATACCACACAAAAACATTAATAAATATCAAATCTTTTATGTCTGCTTTGTATCAGCACCATTTGTAAAATGTTGTTTTATTTTGTTTGCATTTTATAAGGTATAAGGCTCTGCGTTGAAATGAGGTTTATTGTACTAACAGAAAATGTGCAATCTGCATTTAAACAAAATTTTACAGGTGCATAAGTATGGGCACTAGTGTTGAGCATTCCGATACCGCAAGTATCGGGTATCGGCCGATACTTGCGGTATCGGAATTCCGATACCGAGATCCGATACTTTTGTGGTATCGGGTATCGGTATCGGATACATAGAGATGTGTAAAATAAAGAATTAAAATAAAAAATATTGATATATTTACCTCTCCGGCGGCCCCTGGACTCAGCGCGGGTAACCGGCAGGCTTCGTTGTTCAAAATCAGCGCTTTTAGGACCTGAGAATCACGTCCCGGCTTCTGATTGGTCGCGGGCCGCCCATGTGCCCGCCACGCGACCAATCACAAGCCACGACGTCACCGCAAGCTATTAACGCGCTCATTTTTAAAAATGAGCGCGTTAATGGCTTTCAAAGACGTAGCGGCTTGTGATTGGTCGCGGCCACGCAACCAATCACAAGCCGCGACGTCACCGCAAGCTATTAACGCGCTCATTTTTAAAAACATGGGCGGCCCGCGACCAATCAGAAGCCGGGACGTGATTCTCAGGTCCTAAAAGCGCTGATTTTGAACAACGAAGCCTATGGATCCCAGGGCCTGAAGGAGAGTTTCCTCTCCTTCAGACCCTGGGAACCATGAGAATACCTTCCGATACTTGATGTCCCATTGACTTGTATTGGTATCGGATATCGGTATCGGCGATATCCGATATTTTTCGGGTATCGGCCGATACTATCCGATACCGATACTTTCAAGTATCGGACGGTATCGCTCAACACTAATGGGCACCCTTATCATTTTTTTGTTTTAAATACTCCTACCTACTTTTTAGGCTGCCGTCACACTCAGCGTAAGACAATACGGTCCGTATAATATTACAGCCATAATACGCTGAAAAGTCCCCAAAATAGTGGTCCATAGCTCCTTCGTAGGCAGGGTGTTTCAGCGTTTTTTGCGCATGGCATCCTCCGTATGTAATCCGTATGGCATCCGTACTGCGTGATCCATGTGTAAAAAAAATATATATATATATACTGTCTATATATATATATATATATATATATCAGTAGACACATATATGTATATATATTATTACTTCATAGAGCGCTAGATAGCTAATTCAATTACCGGCTTTAAAGCTATCTAGCGCTGTATGAAATATTAATATATATACATATATGTGTCTCACTGACATATATATATATACCTATTCTATGTGTACACATTTATTCTACCTATTCTACTGTAAGCTGTCAGTGTGATTTTACTGTACACCGCAATGAATTACCGGCTTTTCTCTCTAACACTGCGTATTTCTTGCAAGTCACACTGCTGGTCCGTGTGTAATCCGTATTTTTGGGGCTTCCATAGACTTTCATTGGCTTTTTTTTGCGCAATACAGTGACAAACGCAGCATGCTGTGATTTTCTACGGCCGTAGAAAGCCGTATAATACACATCAGTAAAATACGGCAGAGAGGAGCTGGGCATAGGCATGAGGGTGCAGAATACACACAGCTGCTTAAAATATATTACTCCTACAGGTGGAGGGAGCAGTATCTTTTAGCACAGTACTCTCACAGTCGGGTTCGCACACACAACAGCTTTTATCACAGAAAGCACACATATAGGGATTGCAGAGTACACACGGTGTTGTATTTCAGAGTGCGCAGTCAGAATCTGTTCCTCACTCCAGATGCATCTTATGAAGGCCCTGGATGTGCGCATAGTCTATAAGCTTATTGATTGACTGCGCTGCAGCCTTTCAATCAACTTTATTAGACTAGTGAACCTGAATAGGAAAACGGACATACAGTAAAATGTCCATGTTCGGTGTTGTGTATAGGACCCTAGGTGTCTGGTACGAACCCAGACCTTTCCAGTTCGGCTTCGCTCATCCCTAATAAAGTCTTTCCTGGTAACTGTTTTACTTTACAAAGAGACTGGTAGTGAAGATTAATAACGTGAGCATTCAGTTATTGCAGGAGAGTAAAGGATTGACATCTAATATTGGTGGTGCATCAAAAATCAACAGCTAATAAAAATGAGATGAGTTAGATAAGACATGGAAAGATCTGTATTAGCGTCTTACTGACAGCAGACTCTGTAGCAATCTCATATAGAAAAGCTGCTCTTGTATATAAATATAGTGCACTTCTAGTAGATCATATTCTCTTGTAAAACACAATAAGGAGGTCAAAGTAATGGATGTACATCTGTAGCATGCTGAAAAAAATCTCATATGAAGATCTATGGACAAAGGCATCTTTATCAATTATCCAGTTGGACGTCATTGCTATATATACCAAAACATAAAGATACAAACTCAAGAGTGGATGAAGAAAGGTTAGAGCCCCTGTGCTAGAAAGGGTGCGTGCTCCTTGGGATTCAGAATCCCATAATATAGCACCCTCTTTTGTCTCGCTTGTTTTTTTTCCTTTTATTGTTACATTACATTTACAACCTGTGTTTAAATAGTTTGTAATACATTTGTGGGTAATGCATCAGTACTAAATAGTCTAAGTTGGTGAAGTGAGAAAAATATAGACATAAATTAAATTTATGGGATCAAACAACTAAAAATTGGAATGTGTGCATGTATTCATCCCTTTTGCTATGAAGCCACTAAAAATTTATGGTGCAAGCAATTACCTTCATAAGTCACATCCTTAATGAAAAGAAGTCCACCTGTGTGCAATCTACGTGCCACATGGTCTGTTATTATATGCACACCATTTCTGTCACAAAGGCTGCAACATTATTAAGCAAGAGACACCACTAACCAAACAACATCATGAATAATAAGGAGATCCCCGAACAAGTCAGGGACAAAGTTATTGTGAAGTACAAGTCAGGGTTGCATTGTAAAAGAAATATCTCAATCTCTGATGACCTCCGGAGCACCATCAAATCCATTATTATCAAAGAATATGATATGCCAGCAAACATGCCAAGAGTGGCACCCACTAAAACTTTCAGCCTGGTCAAAGAGGGCATTAATAAGAGAGGCAACACAGAGACCAAAGGTAACCCTGAAGGAGCTACAGTGTTTCCATGTGGAGACTGGAGTATCTGTCCAAACGACCACAGTGTGTCATACAATCCATAGAGGTGACCTTTATAGAGAAGTGGGCAGCAAAAAGTACTTAAACACAAAAATTGTAAGGCTTGTTCTGAGTTTACCAAAATGGATCGCCCCCAGACACAGGGCCACGCGTTTCGGTACCGGGCCTCTCTGGTTCGGTTCTGAGGCGGTCACGGTGGCTAGGCCCGGTCCGCGACCCTGCTAAGGGGCATCCAATAAAGGTGATGGTACAGTCTGTCAGGGGTTCGTGACGCCACCTGTGGTGTTCAGTCAGGGTGACCAACGCTGCTGTGGGATCTGCTGGGGTGATGGAATGGCAGCTGGATGGTATACCTTCCCACAGGTGAAGCATGTCCCCAGGGCTTCCCAGTAAGGTAGATGGTAATGGTGTGAGGTGCAGGTAATAATGAGGACACAAGGTTGCAGTCTCTTTACCTCTTTACTGAAGGCTTCAATATCCTCAGTCCAGAGCACGTTCAACCGGGCTATCAGAGACCGGCCGGTCCGATGGGCACATCCAGAGTTTCCTTCGCAGATGGAAATCGTTGCCTACCAATAGCGTCTGTGTGTTGTAGTCCTACTCTGCTGAGCATTCAGAATAGTCCTCACAACTGCTGCTCTCGTTTGTTTGTTCTCTACAGCTTTCTTTCTCTCTCTCGTTCTTTGGTTCCAGATGTTACTAGTTTCTAACGTCCCCCAGATATGTTATGGCTAGGATGCCACCCGTTTGACGGGAAGGCTTGGAGGTCTTCCGGGACCCTAGAGACGCCCCTCTCCCAATGTTGCCCCCTATGTCTTCGTAGGTGTAGAAGGTAGACAGCCAACCTATGATTAACTGAAGTAAGGCCTGAAGTCAGTTAATCCTACGGTGATTCGGCCACCGACTACGCGCCTCAGTAAGACGTTGCCTTCCTCTCTCGGCACGACTCTTACTGGCTCTCCTTTGTGCTGATCTCGTTTACACTGTTCCACAATATCCTTCCCTTCGTGTCTCTCTCCTGGATACCGCCGCAGGGTGTGCAGGCGCAGTTCCGTTACGTTCTGTTCGCTAGGCACCTGCCAGGTTCCCACGCCTGACAGGGACCCCCCTGTATCTTCTCCCTGCAACACCCCCTGCCATGGGATGTTGCCTGGTTCCAACCCAGTCAGCTTCTGACTAACTTCCCCAGCCCCTAGTTTTACCAGTGTGAGGAGAGGCCCAATAAATAAAGCATTTTTCTCCCCCTAGTGGCTGGAGTGTGAAGTATAATGTTTTCTAGTGATACCTGATCAGGAGAACTCCTTAGTGCGATCAGACGTACCGCTGCTCCCCTTAGCGGCAGAGCGCCATACTGCAACGACCAGGTCGCTGGGGCGCTGCAAAAAGACATGTGGAAAACCCCCAAATGTATGGAGGAAGGTGATGTGGTCAGATGAGACAGTTTAACTTTTTGACCACCAAGGTAAACTCTATGTTTGGCACCTAATAGATACAGCTCATCATCCCAAGAACACCATCCCCACAGTGAAACATGGTGGGGGTAGTATTCTTGAGCAAAACCTGTTTCAGTCTGTCAGTGATTTGAGACTTGGAAGGAGGTTCACCTTCCAGTAAGACAATGACCCAAAGCATACTGCTAAAGCAACACTCGCGTGGTTTAAGAGGAAATGTGTAAATGTTTTGCAGTGGCCTAGTCAAAGTCCAGACCTTAATCCAATTGAGAATTTATGGTCAGACTTGAAGATTGCTGTTCTCCAGAGGAAACCATCTAACTTGAAGGAGCTGGAGCAGTTTTGCCTTGAGGAATGGGCACAAATCTCAGTGACAAGATGTGGAAAGCTCATAGAGACTTATCCATTGCAGGTGTAATTTCATAAAGGAGACTCTACAAAGCGCTTACTTTAGAGTGGTGAATAGTAGGGTTGAGCGAAACGGATCGGTCATTTTCATAAGTCGCCGACATTTGGCAAAGTTGGGTTTCATGAAACCCGACCCGATCCCTGTGTGGGGTCGGCCATGCTGTGCGCGACCTTCGCGCCAAAGTCGCGTTTCATATGACGCGTTCAGCGCCATTTCTCAGCCAATGAAGGTGGACGCAGAGTGTGGGCAGCGTGATGACATGGTTCTCGGTCCCCACCATCTTAGAGAAGGGCATGGCAGTGATTGGCTTGATTTCTGCGGTGTCACAGGGGCTATAAAGGGGCGTGCACGCCGAGCGCCATCTTACTGCTGCTGATCTGAGCATAGGGAGAGGTTGCTGCCGATTCGTCAGAAGCAGGGATTACGTTAGGCAGGGAATTTAAACCCCTAAACCGCTTGTGCTGTAGCAATTTCCACTGTCCAACACCACCTTTTCCTTGCAGGGACAGTGGAGGCTAGATTTGAGTGCATCAGTTGCTGCATTGCTGTTTGTACGCCGCTGTGCAAACCAACTGCTTTTTTCAAAGCACAAATCCTGTTGTTCCTTCCTTTCTGCACAGCTATCTTGTTTGTTTGTCCACACTTTTGTGTGCAGCAGTCCTTTTTGCTGCTGCCTGCCATACTTTTCTGAGAGATAGTAATTGTAGTACAGTCCCTTTTTTTTTTTTTTTTTTTTTATATATCTTCAAGCCACTTTCTGCCCCTGAAACTGTGTAGTGTGAAACAGTGGGCCTGTATTTTTCTGCACTGTCCCACACCTAAAAAGGGAGATTTATATTACCAATCAGTGCATCTGTGCCAGTCCAGTCTGTTGTATCTGTCAGTCATTTTCTGCCACAGAAACAATACTGTAAAACAGTGGGCAAGATTTATTCACTAGTCTTCCATATAAAAACAAAAAGGGGAGATTAATATTGGCAAATCTGTGCATCTGTGCCAGTCCAGTGTGTGGTATCGATCTGTCATTTTGTGCCACTGAAACACTACTGTAAAACTGTGGGCCAGATTGATTCACTAGTCTCCCATCCCCCCCAAAAAAGAAGGGGAGATTAATATTGGCAAATCTGTGCATCTGTGTCAGTCCTGTTAATGGCATATCTGTCAGCCACTGTCTGCCACTGAAACACTACTGTAAAACTGTCGGCCAGATTGATTCACTAGTCTCCCATCCCCCCAAAAAAAGAAGGGGAGATTAATATTGGCAAATCTGTGCATCTGCGTCAGTCCTGTTAGTGGCATATCTGTCAGCCACTGAAACACTACTGTAAAACTGTGGGCCAGATTGATTCACTAGTCTCCCATCCCCCCAAAAAAGAAGGGGAGATAAATATTGGCAAATCTGTGCATCTGCGTCAGTCCTGTTAGTGACATATCTGTCAGCCACTGTCTGCCACTGAAACACTACTGTAAAACTGTGGGCCAGATTGATTCACTAGTCTCCCATCCCCCCCAAAAAGAAGGGGAGATTAATATTGGCAAATCTATGCATCTGCGTCAGTCCTGTTAGTGGCATATCTGTCAGCCACTGGCTGCCACTGAAACACTACTGTAAAACTGTGGGCCAGATTGATTCACTAGTCTCCCATCCCCCCAAAAAAAGAAGGGGAGATTAATATTGGCAAATCTGTGCATCTGCGTCAGTCCTGTTAGTGGCATATCTGTCAGCCACTGAAACACTACTGTAAAACTGTGGGCCAGATTGATTCACTAGTCTCCCATCCCCCCAAAAAAGAAGGGAAGATTTATATTGGCAAATCTGTGCATCTGCATCAGTCCTGTTAGTGGCATATCTGTCAGCCACTGGCTGCCACTGAAACACTACTGTAAAACTGTGGGTCAGATTGATTCACTAGTCTCCCATCCCCCTAAAAAAGAAGGGGAGATTAATATTGGCAAATCTGTGCATCTGCGTCAGTCCTATTAGTGGCATATCTGTCAGCCACTGAATTACTACTGTAAAACTGTGGGCCAGATTGATTCACTAGTCTCCCATCCCCCCAAAAAAGAAGGGGAGATTAATATTGGCAAATCTGTGCATCTGCGTCAGTCCTGTTAGTGGCATATCTGTCAGCCACTGAAACACTACTGTAAAACTGTGGGCCAGATTGATTCACTAGTCTCCCATCCCCCCAAAAAAGAAGGGGAGATTAATATTGGCAAATCTGTGCATCTGCGTCAGTCCTGTTAGTGGCATATCTGTCAGCCAGTGTGTGCCACTGAAACTGTGTACTGTAATACAGTGGGCCTGATTTTCCCTGCACTCTCACACACCTATAAAGGGAGATTTCAATTCACAACAATTTTGCGTCCACCTTGTAACAGGTTTTACAATACCAAATAACGTTTGTAAGTTTGGTTACATATTTCCAAGAATGAGGAAGTCTGGTGGAAGAGGTCGTGGCCGTGGGCGGTCATTGCCAGCTGGTAATGATGGTAGTGGTGGTGGAGCATCAGGTGGTCGTGGGAAAAGCAATATAGCACCTGAGTCTCAAGTTGTTCAGCCACCGTCATCGTCTGGCAACACAAGGCCTCGAACGCTCCCTTTTCTGGGAGTAGGAACACCGCTTTTAAAGCCGGAGCAGCAGGAACAAGTTTTGGCTTTCCTTGCTGACTTTGCCTCTAGCTCTTTTGCCTCCTCTTCGGAAACTGCAAAATGTAAAAGTAGTGTGTCGTCAGTGGATGTTCCCGGACAGGGACAAGTTGCTTCCTTGCGTTCTTCACCCAGAACAACAGAGAAGGATGCGTCAGGCGACACAACGGGTTACTCCATGGAGCTCTTTACACATACCGTTCCTGGGTTAGAAAGGGAAATTGTTAACAGGTCATGCCCATTACAAGATGAATCAGACATGGAGTGCACAGATGCACAGCCACAGCCAGATTCTTATGCTGTTCCTTTGACTCAGATCACAACATTGCCCTCGCAGTGTACTGATCAAGAATCTGACCCAGATGAGACTATGGAGCCCCGTCACGAAAGCTATAGCACCGGCTTACACGGTGACACAGGGGAAGGTGCACAGGACATAGAAGAGGAGGTCATAGATGACCCAGTTCTTGACGCCAATTGGCAGCCATTGGGGGAACAGGGTGCAGCCGGCAGTAGCTCTGGAGCGGAGGAGGAGGAGCCGTAGCAGGCATCAACATCACAACAGGTTCCATCTGGCAGGCCCGTATCTGGCCAAAAACGTATGGCTAAATCAAAACCAGTTGTAGGACAGCGTGGCCATCCGGTTAAAGTAGCTCAGTGTGCAATGCCTGAAAAGGTATCCAATAGTAGGAAGAGTGCAGTCTGGCATTTTTTTAACCAACATCCAAATGATCAGTGCAAAGTCATCTGTAAGAAATGCTCAAGGACCTTCAGCAGAGGTCAGAATGTTAAAAGTCTAAATACAAGTTGCATGCGTAGACATTTAAACACCATGCACTTGCAATCCTGGACTAACTACCAAACATCCCTTAACGTTGTTGCACCCTCTCACAATGAAGCTAGTCAGCAACGCTACATCCCTTCCCTCACTGTAAGCCCAACGTTTACCACACCACCTGCAGCAAATGTGGAGGTTTTGTCGCAAGGCCAAAGCAGTCAGGGAATCACCAGGTTCTTGGTAGGAAACACTGTATGTAGGCCAACAGCAAGAATACCATCACCAACCCTCTCTCAGTCTGCCATGTCCACCGGCACCCCCGCTAGTACCACCATATGCAGCTCTCCAGTCCAGCTCACCCTACAAGAGACTCTCGTTAGGAAAAGGAAGTGCTCATCCTCTCATCCGCGTACACAGGGTTTGAACGCCCACATTGCTAGACTAATCTCGTTAGAGATGATGCCCTACCAGTTAGTTGAAAGCGAAGCTTTCAAAGCCCTGATGGACTATGCTGTACCACGCTACGAGCTACCCAGTTGACACTTCTTTTCGAGAAAAACCATCCCAGCCCTCCACCAGCACGTAAAAGACCACATTGTCCATGCACTCAGGCAATCTGTGAGTAGAAAGGTGCACCTGACAACAGATGCATGGACCAGTAGGCATGGCCAGGGGTGTTACGTGTCCATCACTGCACACTGGGTTAATGTGGTGGATGCCGGGTCCACAGGGGACAGCAATATTGAGACAGTTCTGCCTAGCCCACGGTCTAGGAAACAGTTAGCTGTAGGAGTTGGCCCCCCTCCTCCTCCTCCTCATCCTCCAGCAGAAGCGACAGCTCGTCCACAGACCGCAGTCGCACGACCACTCCATCCGCAGCTGCCACTGTTGCACACGAGGTGTCCCATTATGGAACAGCTAGTGGCAAGCGTCAGCAGGCTGTATTGGCAATGAAGTGTTTGGGCGACAACAGACACACCGCAGAAGTTCTGTCCGAGTTCTTGCAGCAAGAAACTCAGTCATGGCTGGGCAGTGTACATCTTGAGGCAGGCAAGGTAGTGAGTGATAACGGAAGGAATTTTATGGCTGCCATAGCCCTTTCACAACTGAAACACATTCCTTGCCTGGCTCACACCTTAAACCTGGTGGTGCAGTGCTCCCTGAAAAGTTATCTGGGGTTACACGACCTGCTCCTGAAGGTGCGCAGACTTTGCTTGCACATCCGCTGTTCGCCCGTACACTCCATCCGTATGCAGAACCATCAGTGATCTTTGAACCTTCCCCAGCATCGCCTAATCATCGACGTTGCAACAAGGTGGAACTCCACACTGCACATGCTTCAGAGACTGTGCGAACAGAGGCGTGCTGTTATGTATTTGTGGGAGGATACACATACACGGGCAGGCAGTTGGATGGCAGACATGGAGTTGTCAGGTGTGCAGTGGTCGAAGCTACAAGACCTCTGTCAAGTCCTTCAGTGTTTTGAGGAATGCACACAGCTGGTTAGTGCAGACAACGCTATAATAAGCATGAGTATCCCCTAATGCGTCTGCTGATGCAAAGTTTGACGCACATAAAGGAGCAGGCGTCTGCAGCCGAGGACGAGGGAAGCCATGATGACAGTCAGCCATTGTCTGGTCAGGGAAGTCTACTGGACGAGGTGGCGGGCGAAGAGGAGGAAGATGAGGAGGATGATGGGGATGAGTATTTTTTGGATGAGGAAGCATCTCAGGGGGCAATAGAAACTGGTGGCGTTGCAAGGCCATGTTCAGGGTTTTTGAGGTAGGCAAGTGACGTTGATTTGCCCAAAAGTGCTCCTCAACCCAGCACAAGCAGTGAATTGACAACTGGAACATTGGCCCACATGGCGGATTATGCCTTGCGTATCCTCAAAAGGGACCCCCGCATTATAAAAATGATGACCAATGACGATTACTGGTTGGCCTGCCTCCTAGATCCACGCTATAAGGGGAAACTGCAAAACATCATGCCACATGAGAACCTTGACCAAATATTGGCAACCAAACAAGCAACTCTTGTTGACCGTTTGATTCAGGCATTCCCAGCACACAGCGCTGGTGATGGTTCTCACACGAGCTGGAGGGGGCAACAGGGCAGAGGTGTTAGAGGTGCACAAATCAGAAGTGGTGTTGGACAGAGGGGTTTTCTGACCAGGTTGTGGAGTGATTTTGCAATGACCGCAGATAGGACAGGTACTGCAGCATCAATTCAAAGTGACAGGACACAACATTTGTCCAGTATCGTTACTAACTATTTTTCCTCCCTTATCGATGTTCTCCCTCACCCGTCTTTCCCATTTGATTACTGGGCATCCAAAATAGACACCTGGCCTGAATTGTCCGAATATGCATTGCAGGAGCTCGCTTGCCCAGCAGCTAGTGTGCTATCAGAAAGAGTATTCAGTGCTGCTGGTTCAATACTGACCAAAAAAAGGACTCGTCTGGCTACCCAAAATGTTGATGATCTAACCTTTATTAAAATGAACCACTCATGGATTTCTAATTATTTTGCCCCACCTTTCCCGGCTTACACCTATCTTTCCTTTAAAAAGGTCTTGCTTTTGGACTGGTCTTACTGAGTGTTCCAATTTCTCCATTTGCAGCTGCTGTATGTCCAGCATACGACACGTTTACACCTCCCTAAATGGGGTGACTCCCCCCACGGGGCCGTGGTCTCGCCACTTGGTGAAAGCACGTGTGAGAGTGCCTTTTTTTTTCTGAAGAGGTGGGTGTGCCCACTTTTGGTCGACGGCACTGGCACCGGGTCCCTCATAGTACAATGAAGTGTCTCTGGTGGTGGTGGCGCGCACCCAACGTCAGACAAACCGTTGTAACATGAAGGGCCTTTGGCCAGTACCACCGGGCACAAGAGAGTGCTCCCCACCCCCCAGCTCAAACTGTGCTCTACCACTTGCAAAATTATCTGTCACTGCTCCACCGCTGTTTAGTCTATGCGGTGAAATCCTTCAATGCCTGGCACTGACAATACCAATTTGTTGACATGTATGATGCTACTTAAAATATTCAGTGGCCCTGTCCAACATTTACACCAGTAAATACTTTGTGCCAAATAACAATGTCTGAAAGTCAGCAGAGGAGGCCACCCCTGTACCTAAGTATGCCTCCCTTTTTTGGGGGGCGTTGTTTTTTTGCGAGACATTAACATCTATGTATTCTTTTGGAGTACTAACTGTGCCAGACAATCCTTCCAATAGTCCTCTGCTGACCACACCAATGCTGCCTGTGTACCCCTGGATGCTATTTAACGCCTTTACCCCCAAGGGTGGTTTGCACATCAATGACCAGGCCAATTTTTACAATTCTGACCACTGTCCCTTTATGAGGTTATAACTCTGGAACGCTTCAACGGATCCTGGTGATTCTGATATTTTTTTCTCGTGACATATTGTACTTCATGATAGTGGTAAAATTTCTTTGATATTACCTGCGTTTATTTGTGAAAAAAACGGAAATTTGGTGAAAATTTGGAAAATTTCGCAATTTTCCAACTTTGAATTTTTATGCAATTAAATCACAGAGACATGTCACACAAAATACTTAATAAGTAACACATCCCACATGTCTACTTTACATCAGCACAATTTTGGAACCAAAATTTTTTTTTCTTAGGGAGTTATAAGGGTTAAAATTTGACCAGCAATTTCTCATTTTTACAACACCATTTTTTTTTTTACGGACCACATCTCATTTGAAGTCATTTTGAGGGGTCTATATGATAGAAAATACCCAAGTGTGACACCATTCTAAAAACTGCACCCCTCAAGGGGCTCAAAACCACATTCAAGAAGTTTATTAACCCTTCAGGTGTTTCACAGGAATTTTTGGAATGTTTAAATAAAAATGAACATTTAACTTTTTTTCACAAAAAATTTATTTCAGCTCCATTTTGTTTTATTTTACCAAGGGTAACAGGAGAAAATGGACCCCAAAAGTTGTTTTACAATTTTTCCTGAGTACGCTGATACCCAATATGTGAAGGTAAACCACTGTTTGGGCGCATGACAGAGCTCGGAAGCGAAGGAGGGCAATTTGACTTTTCAATGCAAAATTGACAGTAATTGAGATGGGACGCCATGTTGCATTTGGAGAGCCCCTGATGTGCCTAAAAAGTGGAAACCCCCACAAGTGACACCATTTTGGAAAGAAGACCCCCTAAAGAACTTATCTAGAGGTGTAGTGAGCACTTTGACCCACCAAGTGCTTCACAGAAGTTTATAATGCAGAACCGTAAAAATAAAAAAAATCATATTTTTTCACAAAAATCATATTTTTGCCCCCAATTTTTTATTTTCCCAAGGGTAAGATAAGAACTTGGACCCCAAGTGTTGTTGCACAATTTGTCCTGAGTACGCTGATACCCCATATGTGGGGGTAAACCACTGTTTGGACGCATGGGAGAGCTCGGAAGGGAAGGAGCCGTTTGACTTTTCAATGCAAAATTGACAGGAATTGAGATGGGACGCCATGTTGCATTTGGAGAGCGACTGATGTGCCTAAACAGTAGAACCCCCCACAAGTGACACCATTTTGGAAAGGAGACCCCCTAAGGAACTTATCTGGATGTGTGGTGAGCACTTTGACCCACCAAGGGCTTCACAGAAGTTTATAATGCAGAGCCGTAAAAATAAACCAAAAATTATTTTTTAGCCCCCAGTTTTGTATTTTCCCAAGGGTAACAGGAGAAATCGGACCCTAAAAGTTGTTGTCCAATTTATCCTGAGTACGCTGATACCCCATATGTTGGAGTAAACCCCTGTTTGGGCGCACGGGAGAGCTCGGAAGGGAAGGAGCACTGTTTTACTTTTTCAACGCAGAATTGGCTGGAATTGATGTGCCTAAACAGTGGAAACCCCCCAATTATAACTGAAACCCTAATCCAAACACACCCCTAACCCTAATCCCAACGGTAACCCTAACCACACCCCTTACCCAGACACACCCCTAACCCTAATCCCAACCCTATTCCCAATCGTAAATGTAATCCAAACCCTAACCCTAACTTTAGCCCCAACCCTAACCCTAACTTTAGCCCCAACCCTAACTGTAGCCTTAACCCTAGCCCTAAACTTTAACGCTAGCCCTAACCCTAGCCCTAACCCTAACCCTAACCCTAACCCTAGCCCTAACCCTAGCCCTAACCCTAATGGGAAAATGGAAATAAATACATTTTTTTATTTTTTTATTTTTCCCTAACTAAGGGGGTGATGAAGGGGGGTTTGATTTACTTTTATAGCGGGTTTTTAGCAGATTTTTACGATTGTCAGCCGTCACACACTGAAAGACACTTTTTATTGCAAAAAATATTTTTTGCATTACCACATTTTGAGAGCTATAATTTTTCCATATTTGAGTCCACAGAGTCATGTGAGGTCTTGTTTTTTGCGGGACGAGCTGACATTTTTAGTCGTAACATTTTCGGGCACGTGACATTTTTTGATCGCTTTTTATTCTGATTTTTGTGAGGCAGAATGACCGAAAACCAGCTGTTCATGAACTTATTTTACCAAACGTTCCGCGTTTGGTAAAATGGATAAAGCAGTTTTATTCTTCGGGTCAGTACAATTACAGCGATACCTCATTTATATCATTTTTTTATGTTTTGGCGCTTTTATACGATAAAAACTGTTTTACAGAAAAAATAATTATTTTTGCATCGCTTTATTCTGAGGACTATAACGTTTTTTATTTTTTTTGACATTTTTAGTGGTACCATGGTTATTTATATCCATCTTTTTGATCATGTGTTATTCCACTTTTTGTTTGGAGGTATGAGAATAAAGCGTTGTTTTTTGCCTCGTTTTTTTTTTCTTTTTATGGTGTTCACTGAAGGAGTTAACTAGTGATATAGTTTTATAGGTTGGGTCATTACAGGCGTGGAGATACTAAATATGTGTACTTTTATTGTTTGTTTGTATTTATTTAGATAAAGAAATGTATTTATGGGAATAATATATATATTTTTTTCATTATTTAGGAATTTTTTTTTTTTTTTTTTATACATTTGGAACATTTTTTTTTTACTTTTTTACTTTGTCCTGGGGGGGACATCACAGATAGATGATCTGACAGTTTGCAGATCACCGATCTGACTTACAGCTGTGCAGGCTTACCAAGCTCCTGCTCTAAGCAGGCACTTGGTAAGCCACCTCCCTCCCTGCAGGACCCGGATGCCGTGGCCATCTTGGATCCGGGCCTGGAGCAGGGAGGGAGGTAGGGAGACCCTCGCAGCAATGCGATCACATCGCGTTGCTGTGGGGGTCTCAGGGAAGCCCGCAGGGAGCCCCTTCCCTGCGTGATACTTCCCTATACCGCGACACACCGCGATCATGTTTGATGGCGGTGTGCCGGGGGTTAATGTGCCGGGGGCGGTCCATGACCACTCCTGGCACATTGTGCCGGATGTCAGCTGGGATAGGCAGCTGACACCCGGCCGCGATCGGCCACGCTCCCCCCATGAGCGTGGCCGATCGCTATGACGTACTATCCCATTGAGGGTCAGATAGGCCCAGGGCACCTCAACAGGATAGTACGTCTAAGGTCAGAGAGGGGTTAAAAGTGCATAGAGCCTACTTTTTTTATGTTAAGCCTACTAAGTCTGTTTGCGGTCCCTCCTTCCAATAGTCCTCCGCTGACCACACCAATGCTGCTTGTGTACCCCTGGAACCTAATTAAAAGTGCATAGAGCCTACTTTTTTTATGTTAGGCTTACTAAATCTGTCTGCGGTCCCTCCTTCCAATAGTCCTCCGCTGACCACACCAATGCTGCCTGTGTACCCCTGGAACCTAATTAAAAGTGCATAGAGCCTACTTTTTTTATGTTAGGCCTACTAAGTCTGTCTGCGGTCCTTTCTTCCAATGGTCCTCCACTGACCACACCAATGCTGACCGTGTACTCCTGGATCCTATTTAAAAGTGAATAGAGCCACCTTTTTATATTTTAGGCCTACTAAGTCTGTCTGCGGTCCCTCCTTCCAATAGTCCTCCACTAACCACACCAATGCTGACCGTGTACCCATGTAACCTTTTTTAAATCTGCATCGAGCCAATTTTGTGGTGTAAGGCCTACTAGCAGTGTCTGGCTGCGCCACTCAATACAGCTGTCCTCTTAAAAAAAAGGACCTGCAATTATCAGGTTTTCAGCCTATCAGAATTTTAAAACTGCAGTGGGGCTACTAGCTTGGTTGGGGCCTACTAACAGTGTCTGCCGCTCCAAGGTGTTCTCCTGGTTGCCTTTCCTGAGCTTCTATCTTCAGGCTCTTGTTAAATAGTTGTTAAATGGAACAACCGCAGTGGGGCTACTAGTTTGGTTGGGGCCTACTAACTGTGTCTGCCGCTCCTTGCTGTTCTCCTGGTTTCCTGTCCTGAACTTCCATTTTCAGGCTCTCGTTAAGTAGTTGTTAATATTATACTGCATTTGGCCTACTAGTTGGGTTGGGGTCTACTAACGGTGTCTGTCGCTCCTTGCTGTTCTCTTCCACTGAACAAAGCAGTGCCGTCTGTTTACTACTGTTACCAATTTTGAACTGCATTTAGACTACTTACTGATTTGATCCTACTCACTGTGTCAGCCTCTCATTACAGTTGTCCTCCACTGAACAAAGCAATGCCGCCTGTTTAGTCCTGTTACCAATTTTGAACTGCTTTTAGCCTACTTTTGTATTTGGGACTATATCTGTGTTTCTTCCTCATCCTGCCCATTGCCCAGCCAGTGCTAGATGACTCTGCTGGTACATTGACCCAGACCGCTACATTCTCCTTGCACGCTACACAGCCAGATTCTGACCCTGCTGAAAGTGAGGTTCCCCTTCCCGCATACTATACCACCTTACACGGGGACAAAGAGGAAGGTGCAGATGAAAGTGCAGGTTCCTTCATCAGGTGGGGGGGATACTCGTTGGCGACATCACTGGCACAGAGCCCCTTATAGTACGCAAAAGTGTCGCTGCCGGTGGGAGGCGCCCCCGCCGTGCAAACACACGGCCGTATTTTGAGGGGCCCTGTGCCAGTGCCAATGTGAACGAGTGGGACCCCCCTGCTTGCTCAGGATCACAGCACTTGCAAAGTTGAAATACTTACCTCTCCCTGCTCCACTGCCGTGACGTGGTCCACGTTTCCTGGGCCCACTAAATACTTGAACCACCATACCCCCCACAACTTTAGCCAAATGACCCCCAATGTCCAATGCCTAACTATTATTATAAGGTAAATTAAGATTGACAAGCTTCAGTACCAAGAATGGATGTTTTTGCCATTAAAATGGGCAATGTAGGTGTTTACCTGGCCTCCACTCACTGCCGACTATGCTCCCCCATTGAATTGCATTGGGTTTCGTGTTTCGGTCGATCCCCGACCCCGACTTTACGCGATAATCGGCTGATTTCACTCGACTCGACTTTTGAAATAGTCGGGTTTCGCAAAACCCGACTCGACCCTAAAAAAGTAAAAGTCGCTCAACCCTAGTGAATAGATATGCACAGTGAAGTTTTCAGTTTTTTGTCATGTTTGTTGTTTGCTTCACAAAAAAAAAACCCCAGAATACTCACAGTTGTAGGCATGTTTTTTGCATGAACTGATGCAAATCCTCAAAAAACAGTGAAATTCCAGGTTGTGAGATAACAAAACACTGCAAATGCTAAGGGGTGAATACTTTTGCACGTCACTGTATAAT
Organism: Ranitomeya imitator; assembly: GCF_032444005.1. Classification (NCBI taxonomy): domain Eukaryota; kingdom Metazoa; phylum Chordata; class Amphibia; order Anura; family Dendrobatidae; genus Ranitomeya; species Ranitomeya imitator. The sequence goes on from NC_091283.1 coordinate 740,994,748, forward strand.
TTGAGATATTGATTAATATTTTGGCCAAAATACGTCTGCTCACAGCACACATCAATGGTCCTCATTATCTTGTGAGTCCCTACATTACATTAAATTAAAAGCACAGTCAGTTATGTGATTTGCTGCATCCAGATTGTGCATTTTCCTTTGTGACCTTGGCTAGTAAATAGTATACCATTGCCTCTTTGCTATGTTTATAATTTAATTATTTGTTGATTTTTAAAGTTTCATTTATTGTTTTAGCTGTGCTTTTATTTTACTGTAGTGTAGGGACTCGCGAGACAGTGAGAAACCTTGGCGTGCGTTACGAGCTTACATATTTTGGTCACATTTTTTGTACATTTTAGCTTTACAGGGTGCAGCCAGGCCCAGTTATTGTGACCTTATAAAAGGGGCTTGCACCTCTGTGATTCACTAGTAGAGTATTGAGGCCTTGGAGGATTCTATAAAGTACGCACAAGGTGACATCATGCTGTGTGTCATGATCTTTTTTGCACATTCATAGAAGTGTCCTAGTCATCATCAAAGTTGGAAGTCATGGATTAGTGTGAGAGGCCCAGGGATTTCAATGCTCATGACAAGGATAAAATTTCAAATAGAATCGGACAGGTGATTGTGAAGAGCTGCCTGAGAGATGAGTATAAGTTATTTTTTTTTTCACTTTTCATGGCTTTTTAAAGTACAGAAAAATGAAAGCCAGGGGCCACCATTTTGCTGAATAAGGGCAAAGGAAAATTGCAAAAACCTACAATTTGCCCAATGAAGATTTTTGTGAAATTTGAGTATAATTCAATTGCACTTTAATATATCTGCTCATCATTAGATTACAAAAAATAACATAAAGAGAGATGAGATCAGAGCAGATAAGCATTATCTCCTTCTGACCCAACTGGTTAGTCTATGGTAGTATTAACCAGTACCAGAACCAGTACGCTCACCTCTGTGCCTTGCATTATGACATTGTGGACTTTAGCAATCCACTTCCAAATATCTATATTGATATTGATACTGGCACCACTGTGGCACATCGTGGCAGGCAATGCCAATACTTACCTATGCTGTACACTGCACATGAGCCACTCTATACTATGTGCCATGTGTCACTATATATTTTCATGACATGTTGGTTTAAATACATTTAAAGCCATAAAAGTGGTATTTTGCACTTCATTTTAACTATTTTACTGTGATATTTCAAACTTCAAAAATGTAAGTTCTTTGAAGCAGTTGTATGATTTTAGTGGTTACTGAATTTCACAGATGTTGAAAACTGAAAGGTCAGAGGAATTGGTTTCTCTCCATTCTGTAAATACGTTATCTCTTATTTATTCCCCCTTATTTAACATTAACATGGGCCTAAAGTAGTAGGCATTCCAGAAGATAAGGTTAATACCATATGGTTTAAATTCTTTCTATATATTTATGTAATTACAAGATGAGGAATGTTGATGAAAGTAAGATGCAAATGCTGACACCCATTCTGGCACAAATAAAATCTTTCCTCCTGAATGCAGAATTATTAGGTCTGAAGAAGAACAGCTGGGACGCAGTCATGAAGTCTATCTGCTTATGTTTTCTGATAAAGGTTACATGTATTTAAAACAGCGTTCTAGCTTAGAAAGTAATGAATTTCTGAACATCGTGCTAAAGTTTATAATTAATGAAAATATTAAGCCGTGGAGAAAAGGGAGATGAGAGAATCGCAACATTACCTTCATTTAACTCCTTAAAAAAATAAATTTGAACAAGCAAACCATATGTTAATCAGCTCTTTCAATATTTTTCCCACTTGATAGGGATTGGAATCTAAGCTCAGCCCAGCACTAGTATTTAGCATTTATAAAAACATTTCATGCCTTCGAGTCATTGTTGTGCTCTATCATGTTCATTTATAATAAAGCTTATTTTAAATAAGTGAGTGTTATCCAAATGAATTATAAAACTACATTTGTGGATGTAAACAGGATCTTTTTTTGTTATTAATGGGACTGATAAAAATGTAACATTTTGTTTAAAGGTAAACATTTTTTCCTATTTAATTAATTTACAATATTTTTTTCTTACATATAGCAAACATTAAGAATATACTGTATATGCAATTACAATTCCAAATATTCATATATAATAAATTGGACTCATCAAATTTATTTAGCATACCAAGGCTGTCATTTGGAAAAAAAAGGAAAAGGGAAAAAAATGAGGGAAAGTCAGCTCACCGAAATGCCTTGCACCTTGATTGTAGATGTCATCCCACAGAGCCGTCCTAGTCTCGGACGCAGTAAATGAAGCAAGAAAAAAAAGGGGTCTCCCGGGATGAAAAAAGTTGGTAACCACCAGTTAGATAAAAACTTAACTTTTAATTAATCCATTAAAAACTAAATTGCAACCAGTGTGGATCTCAGTTCAGATGGTACAAGAGAAACCAATGCGTTTCAGCGATATACCTTAATAATGATCAAAGGCTGTCATTTGTAGCACTTTGGTTCCTTAGATCAAATTTTCCAAAAGGCTTTGTAGATTATGGGTATAGTGTATATATATAAAAATTATTGTGAGGGATTGGTTCTGTGGTAGATTCTGGGTCACATATGGGACGTAGTTTGTTGATTCAAAATAAACAAGCAGTTTATTAAGAGTGTTAACAACAATAAAACAGCCTCTTCCAGGTAAACACAAGGTATAACAAAGCAAAACAGAAAATAACCAGTCCATATGATACATGGGCTTACACTTTTAAATGTGAGTGTTTTCCTCTCAAACTCCAGCAGGGACTGAGCAGCACATGCAAGGCCTCCTCACCTTGCAAAACACTCAGACCAAGTGAGCCAGCCCCAGTTGAATTAAATCAGACAAAACCCAGTCTGGAGGTAAGTGAGCAGCCGATCCCACCCAACTCTTTTAGTTGCTTGTAAAACCCAGACTCTTTATCCGGGCTCATTAAAACACCTCTCAGCACTAAATGTCCTGCAGCCTGCTTCTCTAGGTCCTACATTACCGAAGTTTGGCACCTCGGGGACACACACCTCCCATCAATGACTTGGCCAGCTGCCACTTTGCAAACCTCTCTGCCCAAAGTCAGGAAGCTTGACACCTTCTGTCAACAACATACAATAGACCCTTGATAGGACATCTGCATTACCAAATTATTTCCCAGGTCTATACTGCACCTGAAAACTAAAATCTTGTAGGGCTAGGAACCACCTAGTTACTTGGGCATTGTTTCCCTTTTTCGCTCACATCCGCCTTCGTGAGGCTTGATCCAACACCATAGACAAAGAAAGTCGAATAGGAAGATACTGTAACTAATATTCTCACCATACTCAACCCCAAATGGGAGGGAGATATTTACACTTTATCAAGATGGACACTCCTCAATACAGCAATAAACAGAGAACAAATGGAGTTCAAGTCCATAAATATGTTTTTATTGTTTATAAAAATGGCATCCATAGCCAAAAAGACATACAAAAATTCATAATTCAAATAGACATAACATATGAATCAAAAGGAGGGTAGGTGGTAGCAAAAGATGGAAAACGACACAGTGTGGACACTCCTGATACCAGATTTAGTATTTGTAAAGTGCATAGTGCAACAAAAGATAAACCATACCCGGGAAAGGGGACCATAAATGTAAGGCTCCTCTATAAGTCTGTACAGCTGGCTCCTATCTAGGTATAACAAGCCCTGCGCACAGGCTGAATATCCACAAGTACTAATCAATCATCTAAAGCCAGAACACAAATAGGGAGAAACTGCTATGAATAAGCCCTATTGATCCTTACCCAGGTACTGGTGATCAGGAAAACCCACATGGTGGCCCCAACGCGCGTTTCGCATCAGCTTCGTCAGGGGGCAGTGTTGCTACAAGTCAAAGATGTGCCTTATAAATGTGCTCAAATCTCATGCGATATGATCCACCTGGTGCGGCGCATGTCACCGCACGTCCGACCGGGAATTGCATCCCGGGCGGCCTCCAAGATGGCGCCGCGGCCAGTTCCGTCGCACTGACGTCACTGAGCCGCACGCGTCATCAATAGGCGCCGCCCACAATGCCCCGGATAACAAACGCCAGCCGACATGCGCACAGTAGAGCGGTGTTTAGCTATGTGGAAGATATTGCAGCTGGATGTGGGCGGAACCTAACACCCAGATGGAGCATGGAAGCAAAGGGTACTTAATTCTCCGTGCAAGGACCGGGAAAAAAGGGGGAAAAAAGGGGGAAAAATAGACCCTAAAGCGATTCTATCCTCTCTTATGTGCCCATAAATAACAGTGATATATATAATACAATTGACATATACATGTACATTTCATTCAAACAAAGCCCTAAATAGGGTATCATGAGTCTATAAGAGGCATTATACAAACAAGCCAATGAATAATAAATTCTCAGTGACATATATAGAAGTGCAATATGTGAATACAAATCACTCCATATATAATTGGCACAATTTCATAAACAAACACCCTAAGATAATTATGAAAAATAATAAATAACAATAGACTTGCAAAATCTATAACAAAGGTGAACAAAACACAAAACATATATAAATGGTCCATTTCTTTCATAGGTGCCGTGAATTCAGGGGCATCAGAGGAGAAAGAATCCAAGTATCCAGTATGAACCTCGTTGAGGCAACAAGAGCTCCATTCAATGGCACATCAAACTCTATGGTAAGTATAAATAACTGAAATATTGAAAAAAGTCAGAAAAAGAAGTTGTTTAATAAAGATCAAAAAATACACAGAAAAAAACAACACACAACACCAAATAAATACATACATGTTAAAAAACGGAGACAATTCCTATAAGAATGAACTAAAACTAAGTTGTTCGTTAAGGCCCGCTGGAGCAAGTGTGTGCAAAACTGCAATCCAGCGACATTCTCTTTGTGCCAGTTTTTGTTTGGCATCACCTCCTCTTATGCCTGTGTGAATCTTCTCAATTCCCCATACTCTGAGATCCCTTGGATTACAATTATGGTGTTTCCGAAAATGTTTCGGGAATTGGTTTCAAATCCTCCAAAAACTCCACCTCTTTTGCTGCCTTGATATCACGCACGTGTTCACGTACACGAACACGCAACTCTCTTGATGTCAAACCAATGTAAATGAGTTTACATGTGCAGGTCGCATAGTACACTACAAATGTTGTACTGCAAGTAATGTGTTCTTTGATTTTAAACTCGCGTGTACCATCAGAAGAGGTGAAGGTGGAGGATCTGACCATGTTCCTGCAGGCAAGGCAATCCCCACAAGGGAAAAAGCCACTCTTTTGTTTTCCTGCTTTAAATGGATCTTGTGTTTTTGCCACGTAGTGACTATGTACTAATAAGTCCTTGATATTATTGCTTCTACGTGCTGTCATAAGAGGTCGTGTCGATAAACAGTCCCTTAACATAAGATCGGTGGTAAGAACCGACCAGTGTTTATCAAAAATCCGCCTCATCTCTTCCCATCTGTGGTTGAAAGTGGATATAAACCTGGGTTGATTTTCCCATGCCATTGCCTTAGTTTTATCTCTTTCAACCAGAAGATCATTTCTACGTGTGTGTTTCGCTCTTAAGTACCCTCTCTTTACAGTTCGTCTGCTGTACCCACGTTGACGGAAACGCTCCCCAAGGTCCACAGCCTGCCTCTCAAAAGATGAATCAGAGGCACAGATCCTTCGAGCCCGAAGGAACTGTCCAATAGGGATGGCTCTTATCGTGGAAGGAGGATGAGATGATGAGGAGTGTAGAAGAGCATTGACAGAGGTCTCTTTCCGATACATGTCGGTGTAAATCTCTCCATTCTCCTGTACCCTGAGTGTAATATCTAGAAAAGAAACAATGATACATAAAAATGCCCTGACCTGTTTTACAAGAGGGGCTGTGGCCAGTTTTGGATCGCTATCACCTTATTTATTAGAGGTTTTATTTCACCTCTACCTACCACGTATCCCAGATACTTGGCTTTTTTTTTTTAGTTGATGGTAAAGCCTGCCTGCCTTAGGGTGCCAAGTATGGCCTGAATTTTGCAATATGACTTCCCCAGACCTGGCTGAATATGACAATGTCATCTAGGTAGGCCTCTGAATACTTTTTGTGGGGTGCTAAGATCCGGTCCATGGCCACTTTGGAAAGTAGCTGGAGCTCCCTGCAACCTAAACGGCATCCTGATGTACTAATAACATTCATCTGACATCTCCTTGGCCTCTTTGGACAAGATAATTTGCCAGTAACATTGAATGAGGTCCAGGGTAGTGATGTATTGGTCCTAACCTTTCAATAAGCCCATCTACCCTAGGCATTGAGTAGTTGTCAAACTTCGAGACCTCATTGAGCTTCCTATATATATTACAGATCCGACACTCCTGATCTGGTTTTGGCACACATACTATGGGACTGGACCAGCCACTCTTGGATTCTTCAATGATGTAGAAAAAAGTCCAGCTCACCGTAATGTACATCCTTAGGTGTTCGGAGTACAGGAAATGCTGTGGCAAGGCATGGCACAATCAAAAGCAAGAGAAGTCCAGCTCAACAAACTTGTGAACAAACTTCTTTCTTTATTCACCAAAAGTTGTGTGACAGTCAAGACACATGCATGGAAAGCCCAACAAACAGGCTCTCCATGCATGTGTTGCGACATTCACACAGCTGCAACATATGCAGCTGCTGAGTCAAACAGCTGATAAGCCGAAATGATCCAGGAAGCCAGGTTCACTCTGCAGCATATTCGGTAAGCGCTATAGCTTGCCAAATAAGCCCTGACCTGATCAAATTCACTCATCTCTAATCATGACTACATCTACTGTGATTAAGAACATGAGAAGGAGAAATCAGAACTGTGTCCTTACAAACACTTCTCTGCATCTATTCCAGGCATCAGGAAATAAGACTCTAATAGCTGGCCCAGATCTAACCTGATGTCTTTGACACACTGAAGCTCTCATTTCACAGCTCTGTTAGCTCTGCTTTTTTACCCTTTCTACCACACTGTCAGTGCTGTGAGGTGAGAGCTGCAGTGTGTCACATAAATGAATCTGTATCTGTGACAGCTGCAGTATCAAGGCTTTTTTCCTCAAAATCTGGGAGAGGTGCAGAAAGGTGTTTTAATTAGTGATGAACGAATGTGCTCGCCACTACTCGGTACTCGCCCGATTATCACTGTACTTGGTGTACTCGGCGAGCACCAAGCATTTCCGGGATCATTCCATGGGGGCTCGGGACTCCGCCTTTAAATTTTGGTGCTTTTTAGAGCACCAATGAACATGCAGGGATTGTCTGTCAAACACTGGAATGCCGCAGCCATTTTTGATGTGGTATTACAGTGATTGGCTGGCCGCACAGCGTCATCAGGTCTATAAGAGACCTGGCGCCGACCTGCTCGGCGCATTCAACTCTGGAATCAGATAGTGTAGGGAGAGCTGGTGCTGAGATAGGGTCAGATTTGTTCTTTTATTTATTAGTGTAGGTCTACCATTGTTCAATCCACAAATCCTGATAAACAAATAGTCCTTTTTAAGGGTAATTCAGTGGTATATAGATTACAGTGCTAGGTAGGCAGGGGAGTCTATGTGCACATATCCACATCAGTGCAAGGCATACAGACACTGTATGTGAGTACTGTATATAGATCTCGCTGCATACATCAAAAGGCTACATTACTGTCTGTTGCTGCGTATTTTATATATACCTATCTGCAGGTGTCCGTGGCAAAGATTTTTTTTTTGCACCTTATCCCTGCTAATTTTTTTACAAAGCAATTCACATCCCCCTATTTTTCTACATTTATTTCCTTGGTCACACTGCAGACAACAGCCAGGTCATTTTAATACAAGAGCATGAAAATCTAACAATTTAAAACTTGTTTTTTTGTGCCAGGCAGCAGATGTGAGGGCACAGAAAATTCTGGCTTTTTTTTTGGTACTATAGTATTTTTTGGAGTGTCTTACAACATTTTTGGACACCATTTTGCTGGCCCAAAAATATTTACCTACAGTTCTTATATGATACTGTGATTTGTACACCACACGCATCGCATATCATTGCTCTAAATATTTTACAATTTTAGTACTCCAATTTTTTTTTTTTAGTGTCATAGCCTACTTATTGTCACAATTTTGGTGGGCCCCAAAACATCAGTTCAACATTTTGATCAGTCTGTTATTTCTGTCAGACGCCCGGTCTATCTGTGCTCTACAAACACTTGCTTTTCAAGCATACATAACACTTTTTTGTATGTCTGCTACCATTGGTCTATACAGTATTTTGGGGTAAAAAAAAATTAAGCAACTCAAGACCACATATTGAAGCAGTCTGTTATCTCAGTCAGATGCCTGGTCTATCTGTGCTCTACAAATACTTGCTGTTCAGGCATACATTCCACTTTGTCTGTCTGCTACCCTTGGTCTATACAGAATTTGGGGGTAAAAAAAAGTAAAAAAAAACTCCAGGCCACATATTGAAACAGTCTGTTATCTCAGTAATATACCTGGTCTATCTGTGGTCTACAAATACTTGCTTTTCAGGCAAACTTTCCACTTTTTTTGGTGTTGTGTTAACCTACTTCGTGACAGTAATTGTATTTTCAAAAAATAAAAAAAGGCCACATATTGAACATTGTGGTTTCTCTATCAGATTTCTCTTCTATCTGTGAGTTAAAAATTGTTGGATTTGAGTGCTCCTTTGAACAGGTTTTGGTGTGTCATACCCTAGTTATTAATCGAAGTATTGTTTCTCCTTGCGGAGAGTGACATGTTCAGCATGTCGAGATGAGGAGACTTAAAGACGCAATGCTCCTCAGGGAAATATGCAAATTGTCTCTTCAAAGAGGAAAAGGACTAGAACTCTAGTGCCACCTATTGGAAGTAGTAATTCTAACAGTCAATGTCAACCCTTTAACGAGCCTTTCACATGACTTAGGATAAAAACCAAACCAGAATCTCAATTTGCAGACACTGTGTTTCAGGGTACTGCCCCTCGTCAGTTCAAAGTGGAGATCTGGCTTGGCTGAGTAAGAGGCGTTTGACAGGGATCCAAGAAGCATCATTTCTCCTTGCGGAGACTGACATGATAAGCATGTCAAGATGAGGAGTGTTGTGAATTCTGTGGCAGAGCTCCCTCCTGTGGTCACAAGTGGTACTTCGGCTGATTCTCTCTGGGAGCTTCCGTTTGTGGAGGAAACTGGTACTGCTGCTTCTGAGTTTCCTCCCTCAGGTGATCTGGTGAGGTCGTTAGGTGCTTCTCTACTAAACCCCACCTAATGCTTTCATTCATGCTTCCTGTCAATGTTCCAGTGTTGGACTTGTGTTTCTCTGGATCATTCCTGTGGCCTGCTGCTCTGCATAGCTAAGTGCTTCTTTGCTATTTGTTGCTATTTTTTCTGTCCAGCTTGTCTATTTGTTTTGCTGGAAGCTCTGGGACGCAAAGGGTGTACCTCCGTGCCGTTAGTTCGGTACGGAGGGTCTTTTTGCCCCTTTGCGTGGTTTTCTTTAGGGTTTTGTGTAGACCGCAAAGTTATCTTTCCTATCCTCGTTCTGTCTAGAATATTGGGCCTCACTTTGCTGAATCTATTTCATCCCTACGTTTGTCTTTTCATCTTACTCACAGTCATTATATGTGGGGGGCTGCCTTTTCCTTTGGGGTATTTCTCTGAGGCAAGGTAGGCTTATTTTTTCTATCTTCAGGCTAGTTAGTTTCTCAGGCTGTGCCGAGTTGCATAGGTAGCGTTAGGCGCAATCCACGGCTGCCTCTAGTTGTGTTTGGAGAGGATCAGGGATTGCGGTCTGCAGAGTTCCCACGTCTCAGAGCTCGTTCTATTATTTTGGGTTATTGTCAGATCACTGTATGTGCTCTGACCTCCATGTCCATTGTGATACTGAATTGCCTCTCATAACAGAGGAGACTTAAAGCCGCAATGTTCCTCTGGGAAATATGCAAATTGTCTCTTCAGAGAGGAAGAGGACTAGAACTTTAGTGCCACCTATTGGAAATAGCAATCCTAACAGTCAATGTCGACCCTTTAATGAGCCTTTTCATGTGGATCCCGGTGGATCACCGCTGGAGCCCACCTCAAAGCGGGGAATACTGCCAGCTGACATACTATCCTGCCGGCTGGCAGAAAGGGGTTAATATGTATTTAAAGTATCAAAAGCCAAAAACCAATATTATCTATTAAAGTAAAAGGGAAAAATGGAGGGTCTAGATAAATTCCTGTCAGTAACACACAAAATATAGTAATCAATGCACAACTAGGGTGTCAAAAAAGGTTTTAAAACCCAATATTAAGCATAAAGGAGTGGACTAGTGAGGATAAATACCCTGACAAAGGTCTCTTACAGTGGAGGTAGGCACCCTGGGAAGCGATATGGCGCCCCCGCTCCACATTGACTGACCCTTAATGACCCTCCACAGGAATCCTTATTAAAAGCCACCACCAAACACCTATGAATATAAAGTGTTGTTAGTGCAAATAAATGTTTTGATCCATATCTGCTCTTTTAATGACTATTGGGGGCAACATATGGTTAGGGCTCCATCTAAAGAAAATATAGAGGTGTCACTCGGATGCTCTATAACAGGATATCTCGTAATGATGTGCAAAGAGAAGTATCATAAATTACGGATCAAGAAAATACCATAAAGCTTCTAAGAAAATACAAATGGTTTCCAAAAAGAAGTACCTTTTTTTGGACTATTCCTGTCTTATGATATATAATGCATTCAATGATCAGATAACAGTAATATATCTGTGTGCACTGTATACATAAAGAGTGGTATTCATAGAGAATATTATACTTTCCCATCTCAACAAGCTATTAGAAGCTGTTGGTTTCTGAAAAATTGACATGCTAAGATGGCCATCAATGTCTCTCACAATGAAAACATCCAGAAAGGGAATGCTATCCCATCCTACTTCACACGTGAATCTCAGTCCTAAGTTGTTGATGTTGAGATACGCCACAAACTCCTTAAAAAAAAAACTTTCGCCCGACCATAGGATGAGGATGTCATCTATGTAGCGCCCCCAGAAAATAATCCTGGGGCACCAAGTGACATCATCATCCTGAAAAACAATGATGTCCTCCCACCATCCCAGGAGCAGGTTAGCATAAGTGGGGGCACAGGGGCCCTCCATAGCTGTGCCCCTGAGCTGATGGTAGAACCTACCATCAAAAAGAAAATAGTTATGATCCAACACAAATTTAAGCAGCTTGATTAACAAGTTGTTGTTTGCCAGGAGATGGGTACCCCTCATACTGAGATAGCACTCCACTGCCTGAACCCCCTTTGAATGCAGAATGCTGCTATACAGTGATTCTACATCAACTGATGCAATAATGGTGTCAGGTTCAATGCGTATACCTCCTAGTTTGATTAGCAGGTCAGTTGTATCCCTTATATAGGAGGGTAACGCTGTAAAAAAGGGATGAAGCATACAGTCCCTTGTGGAACTTTTGGAAGGGAGTAAAGAGTGGCGATAGTGGGGTATTTTGGAAGCATAAAATTAAACTCATCTTTGGAGATTAGGACATCATCCAGAGCTTTTGAAAGTAAATATTTATCTTCTGGTGACGGAGACCAGTGCTGGAACGCAGTGTGCATGTGGTGCATTGTTTGGCCAATATACTTATAGTGCTGGAACGCAGTATGCGTGTCAGCAGTCATGTGACAGGAAGTCTGTGTCATAACAAACAGATAAGGCGCTGAAACGCAAAAATGTGCTCCACAGACCATATAATCACAAAATGACACAGAAAACAGTAATTAAGGAAACTGTAGGCCTATCCTTAAGTATAATGGCCAAACAATGCACCACATGCACACTGCATTCCAGTGCTGGTCTCCGACACCAGGAGAGAAATGTTTACTTCCAGTTTTGCGGCGCGCGTACCATTTAACACTATGAAAAGGACGCACAACCTTTGGAGCGCATGAAGCACTCTATCATATATAGCTGCCTTTTGCTCAACACTGGCAATCCCCTGATGAACCCCTTTGGACCCACAATAAGGAGAAAACGCGTTGGAATTGGGTATTAGCACTCCAAGATAAGTGCAACTTCATTATGGGTTTTTGTTTACTATACATCTATGCTGTTGGTGCATTGTTTTGCCATTATATACAGTATATGGATAGGCCTACGGTTTCCTTAATTACTGTGCATTCTGTGTCATTTCGGTTGCACTAAGTATTCATCTGTCTAAGCTATGGCCTATTGTCTCGTGGTGCTCTATGAACAATCTATTATGCTTTAATACATGTTGTAGCACAATATTTAAACTATCTGTATAAAGCTTTCTATGTTGGAAAATACTTGTATGTCCAACACAAAGGGGCCATATATATTAATGTTGTCCACCATTGTGGTGCCTAATATTCAATATGAATACCATGCTTTATTTATACAGTGCACATAGGTATATTACTGTTATCTGATCATTGAATGCATTATATATCATAGGACAGGAATAGTCCAAAAAAAAACATACTTCTTTTTGGAAACCATTTGTATTTTCTTAGAAGCTTTATGGTATTTTCTTGATCTGTAATTTATAATACTTCTCTTTGCACATAATTACGAAATATTCTGTTGTCAGAGCGTCCAAGTGACACTTCTATATTTTCTTTAGGTGGAGCCCTAACCATATGTTGGCCCCAAAAGTCATTAAAAGAGCACATACGGATCAGAACATTTATTTGCACTAACATCACTTTATATTCATAGGTGTTTGTTGGTGGCTTTTGTTAGGGATTCCTGTGGAGGGTCATTAACCCCTTCATGACCCAGCCTATTTTGACCTTAAAGACCTTGCCGTTTTTTGCAATTCTGACCAGTGTCCCTTTATGAGGTAATAACTCAGGAACGCTTCAATGGATCCTAGCGGTTCTGAGATTGTTTTTTCGTGACATATTGGGCTTCATGTTAGTGGTAAATTTAGGTCAATAAATTCTGTGTTTAATTGTGATAAAAACGGAAATTTGGCGAAAATTTTGAAAATTTCGCAATTTTCACATTTTGAAATTTTATTCTGTTAAACCAGAGAGTTATGTGACACAAAATAGTTAACAAATAACATTTCCCACACGTCTACTTTACATCAGCACAATTTTGGAAACAAAATTTTTTTTTGCTAGGAAGTTATAAGGGTTAAAATTTGACCAGCGATTTCTCATTTTTACAACGAAATTTACAAAACCATTTTTTTTAGGGACCACCTCACATTTGAAGTCAGTTTGAGGGGTCTATATGGCTGAAAATACCCAAAAGTGACACCATTCTAAAAACTGCACCCCTCAAGGTGCACAAAACCACATTCAAGAAGTTTATTAACCCTTCAGGTGCTTCACAGCAGCAGAAGCAACATGGAAGGAAAAAATTAACATTTAACTTTTTAGTCACAAAAATGATTTTTCAGCAACAATTTTTTTATTTTCCCAATGATAAAAGGAGAAACTGAACAACGAAAGTTGTTGTCCAATTTGTCCTGAGTACGCTGATACCTCATATGTGGGGGTAAACCACTGTTTGGGCGCACGGCAGGGCTTGGAAGGGAAGGAGCGCCATTTGACTTTTTGAATGAAAAATTGGCTGCTCTCTTTAGCGGACACCATGTCACGTGTGCCTAAAAATTGGAGCTCCCCCACAAGTGACCCCATTTTGGAAACTAGACATAGTAACATAGTAACATAGTAACATAGTTAGTAAGGCCGAAAAAAGACATTTGTCCATCCAGTTCAGCCTATATTCCATCATAATACCCAGATCTACGTCCTTCTACAGAACCTAATAATTGTATGATACAATATTGTTCTGCTCCAGGAAGACATCCAGGCCTCTCTTGAACCCCTCGACTGAGTTCGCCATCACCACCTCCTCAGGCAAGCAATTCCAGATTCTAGACGCCCCAAGGAACTTATCTAGATGCATAGTGAGCCCTTTAAACCACCAGGTGCTTCACAAATTGATCTGTAAAAATGAAAAAGTACTTTTTTTTCACAAAAAAATTATTTTCGCCTCAATTTTTTCATTTTCAGATGGACAACAGGATAAAATGGATCCTAAAATTTGTTGGGCAATTTCTCCTGAGTGCACCTATACCTCACATGTGGGGGTAAACCACTGTTTGGGCACATGGTAAGGCTCGGAAGGGAAGGAGCGCCATTTGACTTTTTGAATGAAAAATTATCTCCATCGTTAGCGGACACCATGTCACGTTTGGAGAGCCCCCGTGTGCCTAAAAATTGGAGCTCCCCCACAAGTGACCGCATTTTGGAAACTAGACGCCCCAAGGAACTTATCTAGATGCATAGTGAGCCCTTTAAACCCCCAGGTGCTTCACAAATTGATCTGTAAAATGAAAAAGTACTTTTTTTTCACAAAAAATTTCTTTTCGCCTCAATTTTTTTATTTTCACATGGGCAATAGGATAAAATGGATCCTAAAAATTGTTGAGCAATTTCTCCCGAGTACGCCAATACCTCATATGTGGGGGTAAACCACTCTTTGGGCACACGGCAGGGCTCGGAAGGGAAGGCGCGCCTTTTGACTTTTCGAATGGAAAATTAGCTCCAATTGTTAGCGGACACCATGTCGCATTTGGAGAGCCCCTGTGTGCCTATGCATTGAAGCTCCCCCACAAGTGACCCCATTTTGGAAACTAGACCCCCCAAGGAACTTATCTAGATGCATACTGAGTACTTTAAACCCCCAGGTGCTTCACAGAAGTTTATAATGCAGAGCCATGAAAATAAAAAATAATTTTTCTTTTCTCAAAAATGATTTTTTAGCCTGGAATTTCCTATTTTGCCAATGGTAGTAGGAGAAATTGGACCACAAATGTTGTTGTCCAGTTTGTCCTGAGTACGCAGATACCCCATATGTGGGGGTAAACCACTGTTTGGGCGCACGGCAGGGCTCAGAAGGGAAGGCACGCCATTTGGCTTTTTAAATGGAAAATTAGCTCCAATCATTAGCGGACACCATGTCGCGTTTGGAGAGCCCCTATGTGCCTAAACATTGGAGATCCCCCACAAATGACCCCATTTTGGATACTAGACCCCCAAAGGAACTAATCTAGATGTGTGGTGAGCACTTTGAACCCTCAAGTGCTTCACAGAAGTTTATAACGCAGAGCCATGAAAATAAAATAAAAAATTTATTTTCTCAAAAATGATTTTTTAGCCCGCAATTTTTTATTTTCCCAAGGGTAACAGGAGAAATTTGACCCCAATATTTGTTGTCCAGTTTCTCCTGAGTACGGTGATACCCCACATGTGGGGGTAAACTACTATTTGGGCACTTGCCGGGGCTCGGAAGTGAAGTAGTGACATTTTGAAATACAGACTTTGATGGAATGCTCTACGGGCGTCACGTTGCGTTTGCAGAGCCCCTGATGTGACTAAACAGTAGAAACCCCCCACAAGTCACCCCATTTCGGAAACTAGACCCCGAAATGAAATTATCTAGATATGTGGTGAGCACTTTCAACCCCCAAGTGCTTCACAGAAGTTTATAACGCAGAGCCGTGAAAATAATAAATACGTTTTATTTCCTCAAAAATAATTTTTTAGCCCAGAATTTTTTATTTTCCCAAGGGTAACAGGAGAAATTTGACCCCAATATTTGTTGTCCAGTTTCTCCTGAGTACGGTGATACCCCACATGTGGGGGTAAACTACTATTTGGGCACTTGCCGGGGCTCGGAAGTGAAGTAGTGACGTTTTGAAATACAGACTTTGATGGAATGCTCTACGGGCGTCACGTTGCGTTTGCAGAGCCCCTGATGTGACTAAACAGTAGAAACCCCCCACAAGTCACCCCATTTCGGAAACTAGACCCCGAAATGAAATTATCTAGATATGTGGTGAGCACTTTCAACCCCCAAGTGCTTCACAGAAGTTTATAACGCAGAGCCGTGAAAATAATAAATACGTTTTCTCTCCTCAAAAATAATTTTTTAGCCCAGAATTTTTTATTTTCCCAAGGGTTACAGGAGAAATTGGACCACAAAAGTTGTTGTCCAGTTTCTCCTGAGTACGCCGATACCCCTTGTGTGGGGGTAAACCACTGTTTGGGCACACGTCGGGGCTCAGAAGGGAAGTAGTGACTTTTGAAATGCAGACTTTGATGGAATGGTCTGCGGGCGTCACGTTGCGTTTGCAGAGCCCCTGGTGTGCCTAAACAGTAGAAACCCCCCACAAGTGACCCCATTTTGGAAACTAGACCCCCAAAGGAACTTATCTGGATATGTGTTGAGCACTTTCAACCCCCAAGTGCTTTACAGAAGCTTATAACGCAGAGCCGTGAAAATAATAAATACGTTTTCTTTCCTCAAAAATAATTTTTTAGCCCAGAATTTTTTATTTTCCCAAGGGTTACAGGAGAAATTGGACCCCAAAAGTTGTTGTCCAGTTTCTCCTGAGTACGCCGATACCCCATGTGTGGGGGTAAACCACTGTTTGGGTGCACGTCGGGGCTCAGAAGGGAAGTAGTGACTTTTGAAATGCAGACTTTGATGGAATTGTCTGCGGACGTCACGTTGCGTTTGCAGAGCCCCTGGTGTGCCTAAACAGTAGAAACCCCCCACAAGTGACCCCATTTTGGAAACTAGACCCCCCAAGGAACTTATCTAGATATGTGCTGAGCACTTTGAACCCCCAAGTGCTTCACAGACGTTTACAACGCAGAGCCGTGAAAATAAAAAATCATTTTTCTTTCCTCAAAAATGATGGTTTAGCAAGCAATTTTTTATTTTCTCAAGGGTAACAGGAGAAATTGGACCCCAGTAATTATTGCGCAGTTTGTCCTGAGTATGCTGGTACCCTATATGTGGGGGTAAACCACTGTTTGGGCACACGTCGGGGCTCGGAAGTGAGGGAGCACCATTTGACTTTTTGAATACAAGATTGGCTGGAATCAATGGTGGTGCCATGTTGCGTTTGGAGACCCCCTGATGTGCCTAAACAGTGGAAACCCCTCAATTCTAACTCCAACACACCCCTAAACCTTATCCCAACTGTAGCCGTAACCCTAATCACAACCCTAACCCCAACACACCCCTAACCACAACCCTAATTCCAACCCAACCCTAACCCTAAGGCTATGTGCCAACGTTGCGGATTCGTATGAGATTTTTCAGCACCATTTTTGAAAAATGCGCAGGTAAAAGGCACTGCGTTTTACCTGCGGATTTACCGCGGATTGCCAGTGTTTTTTGTGCGGATTTCACCTGTGGATTCCTATTGAGGAACAGGTGTAAAACGCTGCGGAATCCGCACAAAGAATTGACATGCTGCGGAAAATACAACACAGCGTTTCCGCGCGGTATTTTCCGCACCATGGGCACAGCGGATTTGGTTTTCCATATGTTTACATGGTACTGTAA
Organism: Ranitomeya imitator; assembly: GCF_032444005.1. NCBI lineage: Eukaryota > Metazoa > Chordata > Amphibia > Anura > Dendrobatidae > Ranitomeya > Ranitomeya imitator. The sequence goes on from NC_091283.1 coordinate 741,012,124, forward strand.
ACCTGATGGAACACTGCTGCGGATCCGCAGCGGCCAATCCGCAGCCAAATCCGCACCGTGTGCACATAGTCTAATTCTAAAGGTATGTGCACACGCTGCGGAAAACGCTGCGGATCCGCAGCAGTTTCCCATGAGTTTACAATTCAATGTAAACCTATGGGAAACAAAAATCGCTGTACACATGCTGCAGAAAAACAGCACGGAAACGCAGCGGTTTACATTCTGCAGCATGTCTCTTCTTTCTGCGGATTCCGCAGCGGTTTTACAACTGCTCCAATAGAAAATCGCAGTTGTAAAACTGCAGTGAAATGCGCAGAAAAACCGCGGTAAATCCACAGCGGTTTAGCACTGCGGATTTATCAAATCCTCTGCGGAAAAATCCGCAGAGGACCAGAATACGTGTGCACATCCCGAACCCTAACCCTACCCCTAACCTTAGCCCTAACCCTAACCCTACCCCTAACCCTACCCCTAACCCTACCCCTACCCCTAACCCTACCCCTAACCCTAACCCTACCCCTACCCCTAACCCTACCCCTAACCCTACCCCTAACCCTACCCCTAACCCTGCCCCTAACCCTACCCCTAGTTCTAACTCCAACCTTAGTGAAAAAAAAAATTCTTTATTTTTTTTATTGTCCCTACCTATGGGTGACAAAGGGGGGGGGGTCATTTACTATTTTTTTATTTTGATCACTGAGATAGGTTATATCTCAGTTATCAAAATTCACTCTGGAACGAATCTGCCGGCCGGCATATTCGGCGGGCGCACTGCACATGCGCCCGCCATTTTGGAAGATGGCGGCGCCCAGGAAAGAAGACGGACACCGGCAGGCTCGGTAAGTATAAGGGGGGGGAGATCAGGGCACGGGGGGGTGTCGGAGCACGGGGGGGGCGTCGGAGCACGGGGGGGAGGCGTCGGAGCACGGGGTGGGGGGCGTCGGAGCACGGATGAGGATCGGTGTGCGTGCGGGTGGATTGGAGCACGGGGTGGGGGATCGCTGTGCAGGGGGGTGATCGGAGCACGGGGGGGATCGCTGTGCGGGGGGGTGATCGGAGTGCGGGGGGGTTGACTGGAGCACGGGGGGAGCGGACAGGAGGACGGGGGAGCGGAGCACAGGACTGAGGGGAGCGCTGCACAGATCGGGGGGCTGGGGGGGCGATCGGTGGGGTGGGGTGGGGGCACATTAGTATTTCCAGCCATGGCCGATGATATTGCAGCATCGGCCATGGCTGGATTGTAATATTTCACCAGTTTTTTAGGTGAAATATTACAAATCGCTCTGATTGGCAGTTTCACTTTCAACAGCCAATCAGAGCGATCGTAGCCACGGGGGGGGTGAAGCCACCCCCCCTGGGCTAAACTACCACTCCCCCTGTCCCTGCAGATCGGGTGAAATGGGAGTTAACCCTTTCACCCGATCTGCAGGGACGCGATCTTTCTGTGACACAGCATATGCGTCACAGGTCGGATTGGCACCGACTTTCATGACGCATACGCTGTGTCACAGGTCGGGAAGGGGTTAAGGGTCAGTCGACGTGGAGCGGGGGCGCCATATTGCTTCCCACGGTGCCTACCTCCACTGCAAGGAAGGGACTTTTTTCAGGGTAAGGCACTAGCTATCCTCCCTAGTCCACTACTTTATGCTTAATATTGGGTTTTCAAAACCTTTACTGACACCCTAATTGTGCATTGATTACTATATTTTGTGTGCTACTGACAGGAATTTACCTGGACCCTCCATATTTCCCTTTTACTTTAATAGATAATATTGGTTTTTGGCTTTTGATACTGTTAATACATATTAATAAATGTTTTTTAGGTCTTTTTTGTTTATGGTTTTTCAGTAAAATGGGAACTAAGCAGGAATATGCCATACTGGCTATGTCACAAGCTACACCTATTAAACTGCGCACTAAGGTGGCAATTAAACATGGGTACATTTTCCAATTCTGGCAAAAAAAAAATTGATTTGGATTGAATTGATTTATTACAAATTGAAAGTGTTCAAAGCCTCACATTGTCCTGAAAAGACATGCATGACACTTTTTGGAGTCCTAGGACTGTATTCCACCCTTTAATGCAAACCTGTAATGCAGCTCTAGCAATGTTAAAAGATAACTTGGCTGCATCTGCCACTACTGGCTTGTAGCTCATGATAGAGGCATCTGTACAAAGCCTGTACAACAGGGAATATTTTGTAGAGCCATATAGCCTATATGTACTACCATTTCAGGGTCTATTGGTTGCCTTTTGTACAGAGACTCCACTGTCAAAAAATATATATATATTTTTTAAAGAATAAATTTACTTACACTTTGTATAGATGGGTCAATAGACTTGAATGGGAATACTTAAGTTCCTATTCACTGACATGTAACATCGAGATACTGGTTTTTGCTCTTCATGAGCAATTATAGTCTGAAAAGCTTTAAATTACCAGATTAAATTTGCGATACCGATTGAGTTAATATGTTATACATGATAATTAGTTAGGTTTCCGCTACACTGAATAATGTGCATTCCCCTTGATTAAATAAGACATTTTATTCTATATATTGGCTTGAGGAGCAAGTTCTGGGTTTGGCATTAAGCTGTAATGAGGAAGACAGCTGCTCACAGTAATCTACAGAATCATGAATTGTTCAGACATTCACAGTATCAGAAAACACAAGTCAACTCTTTATTATAGAAATATGGCAAGGAAAGAACAATTTTAGATTCTTTTAACATTTCAGCTTGACCTAGGATAATTTATTTCAAAAATTTTAACCAAACCAAAAAGTTCTGGTCTGAAGATAGGTGGTGCATCAATGTTTGATCAGTGAGAGACCAATGCCGGCGACCTCACCAATCATGAAAATGAAAGTGTAGCGACATCCTTATTTCCCTTCATTATTTACATTGGCATAAAGGTTTGTAAATTGGGTTAAAGTACAGTGGCATATAAAAGTTTGGGCACCCTTGGTTAAAATTACTGTTATTGTGAACAGTTACGCAAGTTGAAGATGAAATGATCTCTAAAAGGCCTGAAGTTAAATTTGACATTCCTTTGAATTTTAAGCCAAACAGAAATATTGCCTTTTTTTCCAGTTTAAAAATTACAAAAAGGAAAATGGGCTACACTTGGAGACTTGTGTGCTCATATGACTTTGACTAAGGTTTCAGACCTTATTTAGCCTGTTAGGGTTATGACTTGTTTATTATCATGATTAGGAAAGGCCAGGTGATGCAAATTACCCAGCTTTATAAAAACCCAGCCTTCTCTAACCCTATGCCAAAATCAGGAGACATGAGTTCTTCTAAGCAGCTGCCTAGCACTCAGAAAATAAAAATGATAGATGCTCACAAAGCAGGAGAAGGCTATGAGAAGATATCAAAGTGTTTTCAATTTGCCCTTTCCTCAGTTCGAAATGTAATTAAGAAATGGTAGTTAACAGGAACAGTGGAGGTCAAGATAAGGTCTTGAAGATCAAGCAAAATGTCAGTGAGAGCTGCTCATAGGATTGCTAGAAAGCCAACTCAAAACTCCTGCTTGACTTCAAAAGATCTTCAGAAAAATGTAACATATGAACTTCATGGAATTGTCCTCACCTAAAAATTCAGCATCAGAACAATGCAAAAGAACATCTAAACAAGCCTGAAGCATTTTGCCTGTGGATCAATGAGGCTAAAAAATAACTTTTTTACCACAATATTCATGTATGTGTGGAGGAAAAAGGTACAGAATTTCAGGAAAGGCACATCTTGCCAACCATTAGGCATGGGGCTGGATCAATCATGGTGTGAGGTTATGTTGCAGCCAATGTAATGGGGAGAATTTCACGGGTAGAGTGAAGAATGGATTCAATAAATTTTCAGCAAATTCTTGATGCAAACATAAAACCATCTGTAAAAAAGCTGAAGTTGAAAAGAAGATGGCTTCTTCAAACGGATAATGATCCTAAACACACACCAAAATCCACAATAGGCAACCTCAAAAGGCGCAAACGGTAGGTTTTACAATGGCCCTCACAGTCCCCTGATTTGAACATCATTGACTATCTGTGGCCAGACCTCAATATAGAAGTGCATGCAAGATGGCCCAGGAATTTCACAGATGTGGAAGAATTTTCCAAGGAAGAATAGCTGAAAATCCCTCAAACAAGAATTGAAAGACTCTTGTTTCTCTACGAAAAGCATTTACAAGCTGTGATACTTTCAAAAGGGTACTAGGCACTAACCATGCAGGTTTCCAAACTTTTGCATTAGCCCGTTTTACTTTTTTTAATTTTCAAAAAGTAAAAGATGAAAATATTTACATATATTTTTTGCTGAAAATAAAAAGGAAATGTGTCTTCTTTAACTTTAGGCCTTTTAGTGATCATTTCATCTTCAACTTGCTTAACTATACACAATAACAGTAATTTGGATCAGAGGTGCCCAAACTTTTACATGCCACTGTATATCCCTTTGCTTCTGGTAGAGAGGCTTTGGAATCAATTCATCAAGATTGATATTTCTGATGCCTATTTTCAATAAAAGTATGCTCGTGCAAAATCTTCCAAATTCATTAAAAGGCACATAACTCTTAAGGTGTTTGTAGTGTCTTTAGTTCTTCCATGCTCCAAGACCAAAAATCTGTGCCAGCTATACTGTATGATTAACAGATAATGGATATGTAATTGATATACTGTGTACATAGGGAATTGTGTGGATTATTGTGTCCTTTGGGTCATTGCTTGCAGAACAATCTGAAATATTTGCCATGCCCTAGCACAGTAGTAGAATGCTTGATTTCTTGGCTATCAGCTATCAAAAGAATGTTATTGTATAAGATTAGCACATTAGAAATCTGATTTTGATTTTAGTTTGTGCATTTTTGGCACTGATAAAAGGGTGTTTTTGGCGCAAAAGGAGCACAATGTGAATGGTCCAAGTATGGTGGCAAAGAGTCATGAGGTTAGCTTTTGTAAACTACTGTCTATCCTGTCTGTCAAAAATAATTGTGTTGTAATATTCGGTGATTTACTAATTATGAAAAAATGTGAAATGTTGTGTGAAAACTTCAAAATACAGATGCTTCTCACAAAATTAGAATATCAGCAAACAGTTAATTTATTTCAGTTCTTCAATACAAAAAGTGAATCTTATATAATATATAGAGTCATTACAAACAGAGTGATCTATAAGTGTTTATTTTTGGTAAGTTTGATGATTATGAAAACCCAAAAGTCATTATCTCAGTGAATTAGAGTAATTAACAGAAAACACCCGCAAAGGCTTCCTAAGCATTTAAAAAGGTACCTTAGTCTGTTTAAGTAGCCGCCACAATCATGGGGAAGACTGCTGACTAGTGTTGAGCATTCCGATACCGCAAGTATCGGGTATCGGCCGATACTTGCGGTATCGGAATTCCGATACCGAGTTCCGATACTTTTGTGGTATCGGGAATCGGTATCGGATCCATAGTGATGTGTAAAATAAAGAATTAAAATAAAAAATATTGATATATTCACCTCTCCGGCGGCCCCTGGACAACACCGCTGGTAACCGGCAGACTTCTTTGTTTAAAATGAGCGCATTTAGGACCTGAGAATGACGTCGCGGCTTCTGATTGGTCGCGTGGCGGTCACATGAGCGGCACGCGACCAATCAGAAGCCGCGACGTCATTCTCAGGTCCTAAACGCGCTCATTTTAAACAAAGAAGCCTGCCGGTTACCCGCGGTGATATCCAGGGGCCGCCGGAGAGGTGAATATATCAATATTTTTTATTTTAATTCTTTATTTTACACATTAATATGGATCCCAGGGCCTGAAGGAGAGTTTCCTCTCCTTCAGACCCTGGGAACCATCAGGATGCCTTCCGATACTTGGTGTCCCATTGACTTGTATTGGTATCGGATATCGGTATCGGCGATATCCGATACTTTTCGGGTATCGGCCGATACTATCCGATACCAATACTTTCAAGTATCGGACGGTATCGCTCAACACTACTGCTGACTTGACAGATGTCCAGAAGGCAGTCATTGACACACTCCACAAGGAGGGTAAACCACAAAAGGTTATTGCTAAAGAAGCTGGCTGTTCACAGAGTGCTGTATCCAAGCATATTAATGGAGAGTTGAGTGGAGGGAAAAAGTGTGGTAGAAAAAGGTGCACAAGCAACCGGGATAACCGCAGCCTTGAAAGGATTGTTAAAGGGAACCTGTCACCCCGTTTTTTCAGTATGAGATAAAAATACCGTTAAATAGGGCCTGAGCTGTGCTTTACAATAGGTTATTTTTGTCCCCTGATTCCCCACCTATGCTGCCGAAATACCTTACAAAAGTCGCCGTTTTCGCTTGTCAATCAGGCTGGTCTGGTCAAAAGGGCGTGGTCACAGCGCTGTTTCTCCCCCACATCTTGCTTATGTTCCCGTTGGTGGCGTAGTGCTTCTCGCATGCGCAAGTGCCGAATGCACTGCGCAGCTGCAGAAAAAGAGTGCGCTCTCCGCTATTCAGTGGTTTCTCGGTGGGCGCGGCCATCTTCCTGAGGCCGCGCATGCGCAGATGGAGTGTCCTGCTTCCCGTGGCTTCAGGAAAATGGCCGCAGGATGCCGCGCGTGCGCAGATGGAGATCGCGGCAGCCATTTTCCTGAATCCGAGATGCGAACTGGGGAATCAGGGGACATAAAATACCCTATTGTAAAGCACAGCTCAGGCCCTATTTAACGGTATTTTTATCTTATACTGAAAAAACGGGGTGACAGGTTCCCTTTAAGTAAAGGCCATTCAAAAATTAGGGGGAGATTCACAAGGAGAGGACTGTTGCTGGAGTCATTGCTTCAAGAGCCACCACACACAGACTTATCCAGGACATGGGCTGCAAGTGTTGCATTCCTTGTGTCAAGCCACTCATGACCAATAAACAATGCCAGAAGCATCTTACCTGGGCCAAGGAGAAAAAGAACTAGACTGTTGCTCAGTGGTCCAAGGTGTTTTCAGCTGAAAGTAAATTTTGCATTTCATTTGGAAATCAAGGTCCCAGAGAGAGGAAGAGTGGAGAGGCAGACAATCCAAGCTGCTTGAGGTCTAGTGTGGTTTCCACAATCAGTGATGGTTTGGGGAGCCATGTCATCTGCTGGTGTAGGTCCATTGTTTTTTATCAAGACCAAAGTTAGCACAGCAGTCTACCAGGAAATTTTAGAGCACTTCATGCTTCCTGCAAGGTTTTTGGAGATGAAAAAGTAATTCTCCAGCAGGTCTTGGCACATGTCCACACTGCCAAAAGTATCAATACCTGGTTTAAAAACAACATTATCACTATACTTGATTGGCCAGCAAACTCGCCTGACCTTAACTCCATAAAGAATCTATGGGGTATTGTCGAGGAAGATGAGACAAGAGGAAGACACCATACCGAAGAATGCAGACAAGCTGAAGGTTGCTATTAAAGGAACCTGGGCTTCCATAACACCTCAGCAGTGCCACAGGCTGATCGCCTCCATGCCAAGCCACATTGATGCAGTAATTGATGCAAAAGGAGCCCCAACCAAGTATTGAGGGCATTTACTGAACATACATTTCAGTAGGCCAACATTCTGGATTTAAAATCATTTTTCAAGCTGGTGTTATAAAGTATTCTAATTTACTGAGATAATTACTTTTGGGGTTTCATTGGCTGTAAGCCATAATCATCAACATTAACAGAGATAAACACTTGAAATACAACACTCTATTTCTTATGAATATATAATATATGAGTTTCACTTGTTGTATTGAAGAACTGAAATAAATTAACTTTTTGATGATATTCTAATTTTGTGAGAATCACCTGTATACTGGCTTGAGACTCCGGGGAAATATCCATCTATTTATCAGAAAGTCATGTTTTTTTATATTTTAAAGACTGTTCATGTTTTACTTTTGAATATTAAAGCAACAGTAAATTACATTGTAATTCAATCATTAGGTATTCTGTGCTGTGTCAAAGAGACTGTAACCATGAAGCGCATTGTCAACTGTAGTTTCAGGAAAGTCAAAGTCAAATTCTTCTGTTTTATCCGAAATAGTCTGCATCTGTTTCTTTAAAGAACACCAAACATATACCCTCTTACTGGCCAGGGTTATAGTACTATTGTAAAGGCCTGCAAGTCCTGAATAAAAATAACTTATGCAAATTTATTGACTGAATAAATTAATTGTATTAAATATTTGGATAATCTACTATTATTATTATTATTATTATTTTTTATATAGCATCATTGATTCCATGGTGCTGTACATGAGAAGGGATTAAGCCCTTTCTGACATTAGATGTACTATCCCGTCGAGGTGGGGTGGGCCCTTATGCACACCGACGGGATAGTACGTCATAGCGATCGGCCATGCTCACGGGGGGAGCGCGGCCGAACGCGGCCGGGTGTCAGCTGACTATCGCAGCTGACATCCGGCACCATGTGCCAGAAGCGGTCACAGACCGCCCCCGGCACATTAACCTTTGGCACACTTCGATCAAACATGATCGCAGTGTTCCGGCGGTATAGGGAAGCATCGCGCAGGGAGGGGGCTTCCTGCATGCTTCCCTGAGACCCTCGGAGCAACACAATGTGATCGCGTTGCTCCGAGGGTCTCCTACCTTCTTCTCCCTGCATGCCCCGGATCCAAAATGGCTGCATCGGGGTCCTGCAGGGAGGGGGCTTATCATCGTTTGCTCAGAGCTGTGCACAGTGCACAGCAAAGTGTCAGATCAGCGATCTGACCTTATAACATGATGCCCCCCCTGGGGGCAATGTTATAGTGTAAGAAAAAAAATATTCAGAGGTGTGAAAAAATAAAAAAATAAAAATATACCTATTGTTCCCATAAATACATTTCTTTATCTAAATAAAAAATAAAATAATAAAAGTACACATATTTAGTATTGCCGCATCCATAATGACCCGACCTATAAAACTGGCCCACTAGTTAACCCCTTCAGTGAACACCGTAAAAAAAGAGGCAAAAAACAACGCTTTATTATCATACCGCCGAACAAAAAGTTGAATAACACGCGATCAAAAAGACGGATTTAAATAACCATGGTACCGCTGAAAACGTCATCTTGTCCTGCAAAAAAAGCAACCATACAGCATCATCAGCGAAAAAATAAAAAAGTTATAGTCCTCAGAATAAAGCGATGCAAAAATAATTATTTTTTCTATAAAATAGTTTTTATCATATAAAAGCGCCAAAACATAAAAAATGATATAAATGAGGTATCGCTGTAATCGTACTGACCCAAAGAATAAAACTGCTTTATCAATTTTACCAAATGCGAAATGGTATAAACGCCCCCTCCAAAAGAAATTCATGAATAGCTGGTTTTTGGTCACTCTGCCTCACAAAAATCGGAATAAAAAGCGATCAAAAAATGTCACGTGCCTGCAAAAAACAAGACCTCACATGACTCTGTGGACCAAAATATGGAAAAATTATAGCTCTCAAAATGTGTTAACGCAAAAAAATATTTTTTGCAATAAAAAGCATCTTTTAGAGTGTGACGGCTGCCAATCATACAAATCCGCTAGAAAACCCGCTATAAAAGTAAATCAAACACCCCTTCATCACCCACTTAGTTAGTGAAAAATTGAAAAATTAAAAAAAATGTATTTATTTCCATTTTCCCATTAGGGTTAGGGCTAGGGTTAGGGTTAGGGCTAGGGTTAGGGTTAGGGCTAGGGTTAGGGCTAGGGTTAAGGATAGGGCTAGGCTTAGGGTTAGGGCTAGAGTTAGGGTTAGGGCTAGGGTTAGGGCTGGGGTTAGGGCTAGGGTTTGGACTGCATTTACGGTTGGGATTAGGATTAGGGGTTTGTCAGGGTTAAAGATGTGGTTAGGGTTATGGTTAGGATTAGGGTTAGGGGTGTGGTTAGGGTTGGGATTAGGGTTAGGTGTTGTGAATTCTGCTCTTGGGCTCCCTCCGGTGGTTATGAGTAGGATTGAGCGAAACGGATCGTTCATTTTCAAAAGTCGCCGACTTTTGGCAAAGTCGGGTTTCATGAAACCCGACCCGACCCCTGTGTGGGGTCGGCCATGCGGTACGCGACTTTCGCGCCAAAGTCGCGTTTCAATGACGTGAAAAGCGCCATTTCTCAGCCAATGAAGGTGGACGCAGAGTGTGGGCAGCGTGATGACATAGGTCCTGGTCCCCACCATCTTAGAGAAGGGCATTGCAGTGATTGGCTTGCTGTCTGCGGCGTCACAGGGGCTATAAAGATGCGTTCCCGCCGACCGCCATCTTACTGCTGCTGATCTGAGGCTAGGGAGAGGTTGCTGCCGCTTCGTCAGAAGCAGGGATAGCGTTAGGCAGGGTCCATTAACCACCAAACCGCTTGTGCTGTAGCGATTTCCACTGTCCAACACCACCTTTTGTTTGCAGGGACAGTGGAAGCTACATTTTTTTTCCTCAGCGCTGTAGCTCATTGGGCTGCCCTAGAAGGCTCCCTGATAGCTGAATTGCTGTGTGTACTGTTATGAACTGGTGATTTAGAACCACAATGGACCTGGTGGTTAAGAGCACTGAAAATGACCTGATAGTTACTAATAACATAGGACGAGCTCTGAGACGTGGGAACTCTGCTGACCGCAATCCCTAATCCTATCACACCACACTAGAGGTAGCCGTGGAGCGCTTCTGACCAGACCTAGGCGCCTCGGGCACAGCCTGAGAAACTAGCTAGCCCTGAAGATAGAAAAATAAGCCTACCTTGCCTCAGAGAAATTCCCCAAAGGAAAAGGCAGCCACCCACATATAATGACTGTGAGTAAAGATGAAAATACAAACACAGAGATGAAATAGATTTTAGCAAAGTGAGGCCCGACTTACTGAATAGACCGAGGATAGGAAAGATAGCTTTGCGGTCAGCACAAAAACCTACAAGCAACCACGCAGAGGGCGCAAAAAGACCCTCCGCACCGACTAACGGTACGGAGGTGCTCCCTCTGCGTCCCAGAGCTTCCAGCAAGCAAGACAAACCAATATAGCAAGCTGGACAGAAAAAATAGCAAACAAAAGTAACACAAGCAGAACTTAGCTTATACAGGGCAGACAGGCCACAAGAACGATCCAGGAGAGAGCAAGACCAATACTGGAACATTGACTGGAGGCCAGGAACAAAGAACTAGGTGGAGTTAAATAGAGCAGCACCTAACGACTTAACCTCGTCACCTGAGGAAGGAAACTCAGAAGCCGCAGCCCCACTCACATCCACCAAAGGAAGCTCATGGACAGAACCAGCCGAAGTACCACTCATGACCACAGGAGGGAGCCTGACCACAGAATTCACAACAGTACCCCCCCTTGAGGAGGGGTCACCGAACCCTCACCAGAGCCCCCAGGCCGACCAGGATGAGCGAAATGAAAGGCACGAACCAGATCGGCAGCATGAACATCAGAGGCAAAGACCCAGGAATTATCTTCCTGACCATAACCCTTCCACTTAACCAGGTACTGGAGTTTCCGTCTTGAAATACGAGAATCCAAAATCTTCTCCACTATATACTCCAACTCCCCCTCAACCAAAACCGGGGCAGGAGGATCAATGGATGGAACCACAGGTGCCACGTATCTCCGCAACAATGACCTATGGAATACATTATGGATGGAAAAAGAAGCTGGGAGGGTCAAACGAAAAGACACAGGATTAAGAACCTCAGAAATCCTATACGGACCAAAGAAACGAGGCTTAAACTTAGGAGAGGAAACTTTCATAGGAATATAACGAGACGACAACCAAACCAAATCCCCAACACGAAGTCGGGGACCCACACAGCGCCTGCAGTTAGCGAAACGTTGAGCCTTCTCCTGGGACAATGTCAAATTGTCCACTACATGAGTCCAAATCTGCTGCAACCTATCCACCACGGTATCCACACCAGGACAGTCCGAAGACTCAACCTGCCCTGAAGAGAAACGAGGATGGAAACCAGAATTGCAGAAAAACGGCGAACCCAAAGTAGCTGGACCGATTATTAAGGGCGAACTCAGCCAAAGGCAAAAAGGACACCCAATCATCCTGATCAGCAGAAACAAAACATCTCAGATATGTTTCCAAGGTCTGATTGGTTCGTTCAGCTTGGCCATTTGTCTGAGGATGGAAAGCCGAGGAAAAAGACAAATCAATGCCCATCCTAGCACAAAAGGCTCGACAAAACCTCGAAACAAACTGGGAACCTCTGTCAAAAACGATGTTCTCTGGAATGCCATGTAAACGAACCACATGCTGGAAAAACAATGGCACCAAATCAGAGGAGGAACGCAATTTAGACAAGGGTACCAAATGGACCATCTTAGAGAAGCGATCACAAACCACCCAGATGACCGACATCTTTTGAGAGACGGGGAGATCCGAAATAAAATCCATAGAGATATGTGTCCAGGGCCTCTTCAGGACCGGCAAGGGCAAAAGCAACCCACTGGCACGAGAACAGCAGGGCTTAGCCCGAGCACAAATCCCACAGGACTGCACAAACGAACGCACATCCCGCGACAGAGACGGCCACCAAAAGGATCTAGCCACCAAATCTCTGGTACCAAAGATTCCAGGATGACCAGCCAACACCAAACAATGAACCTCAGAGATAACTCTACTCGTCCATTTATCAGGGACAAGCAGTTTCTCCGCTGGGCAACGGTCAGGTCTATTAGCCTGAAATTTTTGCAGCACCCGCCGCAAATCATGGGAGATGGCAGACAAAATTACCCCCTCTTTGAGAATACCCGCCGGCTCAGGCAAAACCGGAGAGTCGGGCACAAAACTCCTAGACAGGGCATCCGCCTTCACATTCTTAGAGCCCGGAAGGTACGAAACCACAAAGTCAAAACGGGAGAAAAACAGCGACCAACGAGCCTGTCTAGGATTCAACCGTTTGGCAGACTCGAGATAAGTCAAGTTCTTGTGATCAGTCAAGACCACCACGCGATGCTTAGCTCCTTCAAGCCAATGACGCCACTCCTCGAATGCCCACTTCATGGCCAGCAACTCTCGATTGCCAACATCATAATTACGCTCAGCAGGCGAAAACTTCCTGGAAAAGAAGGCACATGGTTTCATCACCGAGCCATCAGAACTTCTTTGCGACAAAACAGCCCCTGCTCCAATATCAGAAGCATCAACCTCGACCTGGAACGGGAGCGAAACATCTGGCTGGCACAACACAGGGGCAGAAGAAAAACGACGCTTCAACTCCTGAAAAGCTTCCACAGCAGCAGAAGACCAATTGACCACATCAGCACCCTTCCTGGTTAAATCAGTCAACGGTTTAGCAATACTAGAAAAATTATTGATGAAGCGACGATAAAAATTAGCAAAGCCCAGGAACTTTTGCAGACTCTTCAGAGATGTCGGCTGAGTCCAATCATAAATGGCCTGAACTTTAACAGGGTCCATCTCGATAGTAGAAGGGGAAAAAATGAAACCCAAAAATGAAACCTTCTGAACACCAAAGAGACACTTTGACCCCTTCACAAACAAAGAATTCCCACGCAGGACCTGGAACACCATTCTAACCTGCTTCACGTGAGATTCCCAATCATCCGAGAAGACCAAAATATCATCCAAGTATACAATCAGGAATTTATCCAGGTACTCTCGGAAGATGTCATGCATAAAGGACTGAAATACTGATGGAGCATTGGAAAGCCCGAATGGCATAACCAGGTACTCAAAATGGCCCTCGGGCGTATTAAATGCTGTCTTCCATTCATCGCCCTGTTTAATACGCACAAGATTATACGCACCACGAAGATCTATCTTGGTGAACCAACTAGCCCCCTTAATCCGAGCAAACAAATCAGACAGCAGCGGCAAGGAGTACTGAAATTTGACTGTGATTTTATTTAGAAGGCGGTAATCAATACAAGGTCTCAACGAACCATCCTTCTTGGCCACAAAAAAGAACCCTGCTCCCAATGGCGATGACGACGGATGAATATGACACTTCTCCAAGGATTCCTTTACGTAACTCCGCATAGCGGCGTGCTCAGGCACAGACAAATTAAACAGTCGACCTTTAGGAAACTTACTACCAGGAATCAAATCGATAGCACAATCGCAATCCCTATGCGGAGGTAGGGCACTGGACTTGGGCTCATCAAATACATCCCGGTAATCTGATAAGAACTCTGGTACCTCAGAAGGGGTGGATGATGAAATAGACAGAAATGGAACATCACCATGTACCCCCTGACAACCCCAGCTGGACACAGACATAGATTTCCAATCCAATACTGGGTTATGGACTTGTAGCAATGGCAACCCCAACACGACCACATCGTGCAGATTATGCAACACTAAAAAGCGAATATCCTCCTGATGCGCAGGAGCCATGCACATGGTCAGTTGGGTCCAGTACTGAGGCTTATTCTTGGCCAAAGGCGTAGCATCAATTCCTCTCAATGGAATAGGATACTGCAAAGGCTCCAAGAAAAACCCACAGCGCCTAGCATACTCCAAGTCCATCAAATTCAGGGCAGCGCCTGAATCCACAAATGCCATGACAGAATAGGATGACAAAGAGCAGATCAAAGTAATGGACAAAAGAAATTTCGACTGTACCGTACCAATGGTGGCAGACCTAGCGAACCGCTTAGTGCGCTTAGGACAATCGGAGATAGCATGAGTGGAATCACCACAGTAAAAACACAGCCCATTCCGACGTCTGTGTTCTTGCCGTTCAGCTCTGGTCAAAGTCCTATCACATTGCATAGGCTCAGATTTATGCTCAGATAATACCACCAAATGGTGCACAGTTTTACGCTCACGTAAGCGTCGATCGATCTGAATGGCCAATGACATAGACTCATTCAGACCAGCAGGCATAGGAAATCCCACCATGACATCCTTAAGGGCTTCAGAGAGACCCTTTCTGAAAATTGCTGCCAGCGCACATTCATTCCATTGAGTGAGCACAGACCACTGCCTAAACTTCTGACAATATATCTCTACCTCATCCTGACCCTGACACAGAGCCAGCAAATTTTTCTCTGCCTGATCCACTGAATTAGGTTCATCATACAGCAATCCGAGCGCCAGAAAAAACGCATCAATATCACATAATGCAGGATCTCCTGGCGCAAGGGAAAATGCCCAGTCTTGAGGGTCGCCACGTAATAAAGAAATAATGAGCTTAACTTGTTGAACTGGGTCACCAGAGGAGCGGGGTTTCAAAGCCAGAAATAGTTTACAATTATTTTTAAAACTCAGAAACTTAGCTCTATCTCCAGAAAACAAATCAGGAATAGGAATTCTAGGTTCTAACATAGAATTCTGAACCACAAAGTCTTGAATATTTTGTACTCTTGCAGTGAGATGATCCACACAAGAAGACAGGCCTTTAATGTCCATAAATACACCTGTGTCCTGAACCACCCAAATGTCTAGGGTAAAAGAAAGACAAAACACAGTGCAGAGAAAAAAAAATGGTCTCAGAACTTCTCTTTTCCCTCTATTGAGAAGCATTAGTACTTTTGGCCTCCAGTACTGTTATGAACTGGTGATTTAGAACCACAATGGACCTGGTGGTTAAGAGCACTGGAAATGACCTGATAGTTACTAATAACATAGGACGAGCTCTGAGACGTGGGAACTCTGCTGACCGCAATCCCTAATCCTATCACACCACACTAGAGGTAGCCGTGGAGCGCTCCTGACCAGACCTAGGCGCCTCGGGCACAGCCTGAGAAACTAGCTAGCCCTGAAGATAGAAAAATAAGCCTACCTTGCCTCAGAGAAATTCCCCAAAGGAAAAGGCAGCCCCCCACATATAATGACTGTGAGTAAAGATGAAAATACAAACACAGAGATGAAATAGATTTTTGTCATGATCCCAAATGGCAGGGGATCACAAAAATGACAAGCACAGATACAAACAAGCTCTAGGGCGATGGAACCTGAGCTGACCGCGACCCTAAACCTAACACACAAATAAAAGTAGCCGGGGAACGTGCCTACGATGATCCTAGACGTCTCGCTCCAGCCGAAGATCTAACTTCCCCTATCAGAAGAAACACAGACCTCTCTTGCCTCCAGAGAAATACCCCACAGCAAATAGCAGCCCCCCACATATAATGACGGTGAAATGAGAGGAAAGCACATACGTAGTATGAAAACAGTTTCAGCAAAATGAGGCCCGCTAAAGCTAGATAGCAGAGGATACAAAAGTGAACTGCGCGGTCAGCGAAAAACCCTTCAAAAAACCATCCTGAAATTACTTGAACTCATGTGCCAACTCATGGTACATGAAAAGCAATTTCAGCCCACTAGAGCAACCAGCAGCAGAGAATCACATATCTGCAGGCTGGACTAAAAACCAAATTAAGCAAAACACAAAACAGGAAAATCCAAACTTAGCTTGTCCAGAAGGTTCTAGGAGCAGGGAGCAGAGGTAACAAGACACACTGGATACATTGATAACCGGCGAGGAAATGCCAGCAAAGCCAGGTTAAATAGGAAACTCCCATATGCTGATGGAACAGGTGGAACCCAGAAACCCAGGAAAGACAAGTCACCCAGTACCATCAGTAACCACCAGAGGGAGCCCAAAAACAGAACTCACAACAGTACCCCCCCCTTGAGGAGGGGTCACCGAACCCTCACGAGAACCACCAGGGCGACCAGGATGAGCCCTATGAAAAGCGCGAACCAAATCATCAGCATGAACATCCGAGGCAACCACCCAAGAATTATCCTCCTGACCATAACCCTTCCACTTGACCAAATACTGGAGTTTCCGTCTGGAAACACGAGAATCCAAGATCTTCTCCACAACATACTCCAATTCCCCCTCCACCAGCACTGGAGCAGGAGGCTCAAGCGAAGGAACAACAGGTACCTCATACTTCCGCAACAACGACCGATGGAACACATTATGAATAGCAAACGATGCCGGGAGATCCAAACGAAACGACACAGGGTTAAGAATTTCCAAGATCCTATAGGGACCGATGAACCGAGGCTTGAACTTAGGAGAAGAGACCTTCATAGGAACAAAACGAGAAGACAACCACACCAAGTCACCAACAAGAAGTCGAGGACCCACGCGGCGACGGCGATTAGCAAACTGCTGAGCCTTCTCCTGGGACAACTTCAAATTGTCCACCACATGACTCCAAATCCGATGCAACCTATCCACCACCATGTCCACTCCAGGACAATCAGAAGGTTCCACCTGACCAGAGGAAAAACGAGGATGAAACCCCGAATTACAAAAGAAAGGAGAAACCAAGGTAGCAGAACTAGCCCGATTATTAAGGGCAAACTCGGCAAGCGGCAAAAAGGTAACCCAATCATCCTGATCAGCAGAAACAAAACACCTTAAATAAGTTTCCAAGGTCTGATTAGTTCGTTCAGTCTGGCCATTCGTCTGAGGATGGAATGCAGACGAAAAGGACAAATCAATGCCCATCTTAGCACAGAACGTCCGCCAAAATCTAGACACAAACTGGGATCCCCTGTCAGAAACGATGTTCTCAGGAATCCCATGCAAACGAACCACATTCTGAAAAAACAGAGGGACCAACTCAGAGGAGGAAGGCAACTTAGGCAAGGGTACCAGATGAACCATTTTAGAAAAGCGATCACACACAACCCAGATGACGGACATTTTTTGAGAGACAGGGAGATCCGAAATAAAGTCCATGGAAATGTGCGTCCAAGGCCTCTTCGGGATAGGCAAAGGTGACAACAATCCACTGGCCCGAGAACAGCAAGGCTTAGCCCGAGCGCAAACCTCACAAGACTGCACAAAAGAACGCACATCCCTCGACAAGGAAGGCCACCAAAAAGACCTGGCCACCAAGTCTCTAGTACCAAATATTCCAGGATGACCTGCCAACGCAGAAGAATGGACCTCGGAGATGACTCTACTGGTCCAATTATCCGGAACAAACAGTCTCTCAGGCGGACAACGATCAGGTTTACCCGCCTGAAACTCCTGCAAAGCACGTCGCAAGTCTGGGGAGACAGCAGACAAAATCACCCCATCCCTAAGGATACCAGAGGGCTCAGAATTTCCAAGGGAGTCAGGCACAAAACTCCTAGAAAGAGCATCCGCCTTCACATTCTTTGAACCTGGCAGGTATGAAACCACAAAATTGAAACGAGAGAAAAACAGTGACCAACGAGCCTGTCTAGGATTCAGACGCCTGGCAGACTCAAGGTAAATCAAATTTTTGTGATCAGTCAAGACCACCACACGATGTCTAGCACCCTCTAGCCAATGACGCCACTCCTCAAATGCCCACTTCATGGCCAAAAGTTCCCGATTACCAACATCATAATTCCGCTCAGCCGGCGAAAACTTTCTAGAAAAAAACGCGCATGGCTTCATCACTGAGCCATCGGAGCTTCTCTGTGACAAAACCGCCCCCGCTCCAATCTCGGAAGCATCAACCTCAACCTGAAAAGGGAGCGAAACATCTGGCTGACGCAACACAGGAGCAGAAGAAAACCGGCGCTTAAGTTCCTGAAAGGCCTCCACAGCCGCAGGAGACCAATTAGCAACATCAGCACCCTTCTTAGTCAAATCCGTCAAAGGCTTAACAACACTAGAAAAATTAGTTATAAAACGACGATAGAAATTAGCAAAACCCAAGAACTTCTGTAGACTCTTAAGAGATGTAGGCTGCGTCCAGTCACAAATAGCCTGAACCTTGACGGGATCCATCTCAATAGTAGAAGGGGAAAAAATATACCCCAAGAAAGAAATCTTCTGGACTCCAAAGAGACACTTTGAGCCTTTTACAAACAAGGAATTGGCCCGCAGGACCTGAAACACCTTCCTGACCTGCTGAACATGAGACTCCCAGTCATCAGAAAAAACCAAAATATCATCCAAATACACAATCATAAATTTATCCAGATATTCACGGAAAATATCGTGCATAAAGGACTGGAAGACTGAAGGAGCATTAGAAAGTCCTAAAGGCATTACCAAATACTCAAAATGGCCCTCAGGCGTATTAAATGCGGTTTTCCACTCATCACCTTGCTTTATTCGTATAAGATTATATGCACCCCGAAGATCAATCTTAGTGAACCATTTAGCCCCCTTAATGCGAGCAAACAAATCAGTCAACAATGGCAAAGGATACTGATATTTTACGGTAATCTTATTCAAAAGACGATAATCTATACAAGGCCTCAAGGAACCATCTTTTTTGGCCACGAAAAAAAAACCTGCTCCCAAAGGGGACAAAGATGGACGGATATGTCCCTTTTCCAAGGACTCCTTAACATAATCCCGCATAGCAGTATGCTCTGGCACTGACAGATTGAACAAACGACCTTTAGGAAATTTACTGCCTGGAATTAAATTTATAGCACAATCGCAATCCCTGTGAGGAGGAAGCGAACTGAGCTTAGGCTCCTCAAAAACATCCCGATAGTCAGACAAAAACACAGGAATCTCAGAAGGAGTAGATGAAGCGATAGAAATCGGAGGTGCATCATCATGAACCCCCTGACAACCCCAGCTTAACACAGACATTGATTTCCAGTCAAGGACTGGATTATGAGTTTGTAACCATGGCAGACCAAGTACTAGAACATCATGCAAATTATACAGTACCAGGAAGCGAATCACCTCCTGATGAACGGGAGTCATACGCATGGTCACTTGTGTCCAGTACTGAGGTTTATTTATAGCCAAAGGTGTAGAGTCAATTCCCTTCAAAGGAATAGGGACTTCCAGAGGCTCCAGACTAAACCCACAGCGATTGGCAAATGACCAATCCATAAGACTCAGGGCAGCGCCTGAATCCACATAGGCATCGACGGAAATGGATGATAATGAACAAATCAGAGTCACAGACAGAATGAACTTAGACTGTAAAGTACTAATGGCAACAGACTTATCAACCTTTTTTGTGCGTTTAGAGCATGCTGATATAACATGAGCTGAATCACCACAATAAAAGCACAACCCTTTTTTCCGCCTATACTTTTGCCGTTCACTTCTGGACTGAATTCTATCACATTGCATTATCTCAGGTGACGGTTCAGACGACACCGCCAAATGATGCACAGGTTTGCGCTCCCGTAAACGCCGATCAATCTGAACAGTCATAGTCATAGACTCATTCAGACCAGCAGGCGCAGGGAACCCCACCATAACATCTTTAATGGCCTCAGAAAGGCCATCTCTAAACTTTGCAGCCAGAGCGCACTCATTCCACTGAGTAAGTACCGACCACTTCCGAAATTTTTGACAATAAATTTCTGCTTCATCTTGCCCCTGAGAGAGGGCCAACAAAGCTTTTTCAGCCTGAATCTCTTGGTTAGGTTCCTCATAGAGCAAACCCAATGCCAGAAAAAACGCATCCGCATTAAGCAACGCAGGGTCCCCTGGTGCCAATGCAAATGCCCAATCCTGAGGGTCACCCCGCAGGAAAGATATAATTATCTTGACTTGCTGAGCAGGGTCTCCAGAGGAGCGAGATTTCAAAGAAAGAAACAACTTGCAATTGTTCCTAAAATTCAGAAAACGAGATCTATCTCCAGAAAAAAACTCTGGGACAGGAATTCTAGGTTCAGACATAGGAGCATGTACAACAAAATCCTGTATATCTTGAACCTTAGCGGCAAGATTATTCAGGCTGGAAGCCAAACTCTGGACGTCCATGATAAACAGCTGAGATCAGAGCCATTCAAAGATTAAGAGGAGGAGGAAGTAGCCAGGCTGCAATAAGGCTAGGCAGCAAACTCTGAGGGAAAGGGGAAGAAAAAAAAAAAAAAAAAACTTCCTCAGACTACTTATCCTCCTACTTCAGCCAATACAATTAACACTTTGTGGGCCGGTTATACTGTCATGATCCCAAATGGCAGGGGATCACAAAAATGACAAGCACAGATACAAACAAGCTCTAGGGCGATGGAACCTGAGCTGACCGCGACCCTAAACCTAACACACAAATAAAAGTAGCCGGGGAACGTGCCTACGATGATCCTAGACGTCTCGCTCCAGCCGAAGATCTAACTTCCCCTATCAGAAGAAACACAGACCTCTCTTGCCTCCAGAGAAATACCCCACAGCAAATAGCAGCCCCCCACATATAATGACGGTGAAATGAGAGGAAAGCACATACGTAGTATGAAAACAGTTTCAGCAAAATGAGGCCCGCTAAAGCTAGATAGCAGAGGATACAAAAGTGAACTGCACGGTCAGCGAAAAACCCTTCAAAAAACCATCCTGAAATTACTTGAACTCATGTGCCAACTCATGGTACATGAAAAGCAATTTCAGCCCACTAGAGCAACCAGCAGCAGAGAATCACATATCTGCAGGCTGGACTAAAAACCAAATTAAGCAAAACACAAAACAGGAAAATCCAAACTTAGCTTGTCCAGAAGGTTCTAGGAGCAGGGAGCAGAGTTAACAAGACACACTGGATACATTGATAACCGGCGAGGAAATGCCAGCAAAGCCAGGTTAAATAGGAAACTCCCATATGCTGATGGAACAGGTGGAACCCAGAAACCCAGGAAAGACAAGTCACCCAGTACCATCAGTAACCACCAGAGGGAGCCCAAAAACAGAACTCACAACAGATTTTAGCAAAGTGAGGCCCGACTTACTGAATAGACCGAGGATAGGAAAGATAGCTTTGCGGTCAGCACAAAAACCTACAAACAACCACGCAGAGGGCGCAAAAAGACCCTCCGCACCGACTAACGGTACGGAGGTGCTCCCTCTGCGTCCCAGAGCTTCCAGCAAGCAAGACAAACCAATATAGCAAGCTGGACAGAAAAAATAGCAAACAAAAGTAACACAAGCAGAACTTAGCTTATACAGGGCAGACAGGCCACAAGAACGATCCAGGAGAGAGCAAGACCAATACTGGAACATTGACTGGAGGCCAGGAACAAAGAACTAGGTGGAGTTAAATAGAGCAGCACCTAACGACTTAACCTCGTCACCTGAGGAAGGAAACTCAGAAGCCGCAGCCCCACTCACATCCACCAAAGGAAGCTCATGGACAGAACCAGCCGAAGTACCACTCATGACCACAGGAGGGAGCCTGACCACAGAATTCACAACAGTGTAAGCCGCTGTGCAAACCAACTGCTTTTTTCAAAGCACAAATCCTGTTGTTCCTTCCTTTCTGTACAACTATCTTGTTTGTTTGTCCATGTCCACACTTTTTATTTAATTTGTGCATCAGTCCACTCCTTATTGCTGCCTGCCATACCTGGCTGAGATTACTGCAGGGAGATAGTAATTGTAGGACAGTCCCTGTTTTTTTTTTGTTTTTTTAAAATTCTCCCTAAGAAAATAAGTTGTGGGAGATTAAGATTGGCATTTCTGCTAGAGTGCCATCCCTGTGTGTGCCATCTCTCTCACATAGTGGGCCATAGAAAGCCTTTTTATTTTTCTGTTTTTTTTTTTTGGGGGGGGGTTATAAATTCTCCCTGAAAAAAAAAACAGTGGGAGATTAATATTGGCCTTTGGGCTTGTGTGCCAGTCATGAGTGTGCCATCTCTCTCTCAAATAGTGGGCCATAGAAAGCCTATTTATTTTTTTTTTAAAAAATTTGGTTTCTAAATTCTCCCTGAAAAAATAAAAAAAACAGTGGGAGATTAATATTGGCCTTTCTGCTTGTGTACCAGTCCTGACTCCTGGGTGTGCCATCTCTCTCTCTCTCAAATAGTGGGCCATAGAAAGCCTATTTTTTTTTATTTGGTTTCTAAATTCTCCCTTAGAAAATAAAAAAAAACAGTGGGAGATTAATATTGGCCTTTCTGCTTGTGTGCCAGTCCTGACTCCTGGGTGTGCCATCTCTCTCTCTCAAATAGTGGGCCATAGAAAGCCTATTTATTTTTTTATTTGGTTTCTAAATTCTCCCAGAAAAAATAAAAAAAAGTGGGAGATTAATATTGGCCTTTCTGCTTGTGTGCCAGTCCTGACTCCTGGGTGTGCCATCTCTCTCTCTCAAATAGTGGGCCATAGAAAGCCTATTTTTTTTTTATTTGGTTTCTAAATTCTCCCTGAGAAAATAAAAAAAACAGTGGGAGATTAATATTGGCCTTTCTGCTTGTGTGCCAGTCCTGACTCCTGGGTGTGCCATCTCTCTCTCTCAAATAGTGGGCCATAGAAAGCCTATTTATTTTTTTATTTGGTTTCTAAATTCTCCCAGAAAAAATAAAAAAAAGTGGGAGATTAATATTGGCCTTTCTGCTTGTGTGCCAGTCCTGACTCCTGGGTGTGCCATCTCTCTCTCTCAAATAGTGGGCCATAGAAAGCCTATTTTTTTTATTTGGTTTTTAAATTATCCCTGAAAAAATTAAAAAAAACAGTGGGAGATTAATATTGGCCTTTCTGCTTGTGTGCCAGTCCTGACTCCTGGGTGTGCCATCTCTCTCCCTCAAATAGTGGGCCATAGAAAGCCTATTTTTTTTATTTGGTTTCTAAATTCTCCCAGAAAAAATAAAAAAATAGTGGGAGATTAATATTGGCCTTTCTGCTTGTGTGCCAGTCCTGACTCCTGGGTGTGCCATCTCTCTCTCTCAAATAGTGGGCCATAGAAAACCTATTTTTTTTTTATTTGGTTTCTAAATTCTCCCTGAAAAAATTAAAAAAAACAGTGGGAGATTAATATTGGCCTTTCTGCTTGTGTGCCAGTCCTGACTCCTGGGTGTGCCATCTCTCTCTCTCAAATAGTGGGCCATAGAAAGCCTATTTTTTTTTTTATTAATTGGTTTCTAAATTCTCCCTGAAAAAATCATTTTTTTTAATTTGGTTTCTAAATTCTCCAGAAAAAATAAAAAAAAACAGTGGGAGATTAATATTGGCCTTTCTGCTTGTGTGCCAGTCCTGACTCCTGGGTGTGCCATCTCTCTCTCTCAAATAGTGGGCCATAGAAAGCCTATTTTTTTTTTATTTGGTTTCTAAATTCTCCCTGAAAAAATAAAAAAAAACAGTGGGAGATTAATATTGACATTTGTGCTTGAGTGACAGTCTTGCGTGTGTGGCATCTCTCTCATTTGGTGCCACCAAAAACAGAGTGTGTAACATTGTGCCTGATTTTCCTTGCGGTCTCACCCACCTGTAAAGGGATATCTAAATCATACTGAAGTTATAGCTCACCGTGTAACTTGTTTGACAGCAACAAATACCGTTAGTTTGGTTACGTTTTTAAAACAATGAGGAAGTCTAGTGGAAGAGGTCGTGGCCGGGGGCGTTCATTGTCAGCTGGTAATGAGGGTAGTGGTAGTGGTGGAGCATCAGGTGGTCGTGGGGAAAAAAATATTGCACCTAAGTCTGGAGCTGTGGAGCCAGGTTCGTCGTCCGGCTACACAAGGCCTCGAACGCTCCCTTTTCTGGGATTAGGAAAACCGCTTTTAAAGCCGGAGCAGCAAGAGCAAGTTTTGGCTTATCTTGCTGACTCAGCCTCTAGCTCTTTTGCCTCCTCTCGTGAAACTGGTAAAAGTAAAAGCAGCGCGTCGTTAGTGGATGTTCACGGTCAGGGACAAGTCACTTCCTTGTCCTCTTCAGCAAAAACAACAACAGAGAAGAATGCAGCAGGCGACACAACGGGTTACTCCATGGAGCTCTTTACACATACCGTCCCTGGCTTAGAAAGTGAAGCAGTTAACAGTCCATGCCCATTACAAGTTGAATCTGACATGGAGTGCACTGATGCACAGCCACAGCCAGACTACTATGCTGGTCCTTTGACTCAGACCACAACATTGCCCTCGCAGGGTGCTGATCAAGAATCAGACCCTGATGAGACTATGTTGCCCCATCACGAACGCTATACCACCGACCGACACGGTGACACAGACGAAGTTGCACACGAGCTACAAGAAGAGGTAATAGATGACCCAGTTCTTGACCCCGATTGGCAGCCATTGGGGGAACAGGGTGCAGGCGGCAGCAGTTCTGAAGCGGAGGAGGAGGGGCCGTAGCAGGCATCAACATCGCAACAGGTTCCATCTGCCGGGCCCGTATCTTGCCCAAAACGCATGGCAAAGTCAAAACCTGTTGGAGGACAGCGTGGCCATCCGGTTAAAGCTCAGTCTGCAATGCCTGAAAAGGTATCCGATGCTAGAAAGAGTGCAGTCTGGCATTTTTTTAAACAACACCCAATTGATCAGCGCAAAGTCATCTGTCAAAAATGTTCAACTACCTTAAGCAGAGGGCAGAATCTGAAAAGTCTCAATACAAGTTGCATGCATAGACATTTAACCACCATGCATTTGCAAGCCTGGACTAACTACCAAACGTCCCTTAAGGTTGTAGCACCCTCGGCCAATGAAGCTAGTCAGCAACGCAACATCCCTTCCGGCAGTGTAGGGCCACCATTTTCCGCACCACCTGCAGTATCTGTGCAGGTTTCTTTGCCAGGCCAAAGCCGTCAGGGTCAGGGAATCACCAGTTTCATAGTAGGAAACACTGCACATAGGGCACCGGCGGAAACAATACCGTATCCAACCGTCTCTCAGTCTGCCATGTCCACCGGCACACCCGCTAGTTCCACGATCTCCAGCTCTCCAGTCCAGCTCACCCTACATGAGACTCTGGTTAGAAAAAGGAAGTACTTATCCTCGCATCCGCGTACACAGGGTTTGAACACCCACATAGCTAGACTAATCTCGTTAGAGATGATGCCCTACCGGTTAGTTGAAAGCGAAGCTTTCAAAGCCCTGATGGACTACGCTGAACCTCGCTACGAGCTACCCAGTCGACACTTCTTTTCGCGAAAAAGCCATCCCAGCCCTCCACCAGCATGTTAAAGAGCGCATCGTCCATGCACTCAGGCAATCTGTGAGTACAAAGGTGCACCTGACAACAGATGCATGGACCAGTAGGCATGACCAGGGACGTTACGTGTCCATCACGGCACACTGGGTGAATGTGGTGGATGCAGGGTCCACAGGGGACAGCAATTTTGGGACAGTTCTGCCTAGCCCACGGTCTAGGAAATAGTTGGCTGTAGGCGTTCGCACCCCCTCCTCCTCCTCCTCCTCGTCCTCCTGCAGAAACGAGAGCTCGTCCACAGACCGCAGTCGCCCAACCACTCCATCCGCAGCTGCCACTGTTGCACACCAGTTGTCCCATTATGGGGCAGCTACTGGCAAGCGTCAGCAGGCTGTATTGGCTATGAAGTGTTTGGGCAACAACAGACACACCGCGGAAGTTCTGTCCGAGTTCTTGCAGAAAGAAACGCAGTCGTGGCTGGGCACAGTAGATCTTGAGGCAGGCAAGGTAGTGAGTGATAACGGAAGGAATTTCATGGCTGCCATCTCCCTTTCCCAACTGAAACACATTGCTTGCCTGGCTCGCACCTTAAACCTTAAAAGTTATCTGGGGTTATACGACCTGCTCCTCAAAGTGCGCGGACTTTGCTCACATATCCGCCGTACGCCCGTACACTCCAGCCGTATGCAGACCTATCAGTAGTCTTTGAACCTTCCCCAGCATCGCCTAATCATAGACGTTGCAACAAGGTGGAACTCAACACTGCACATGCTTCAGAGACTGTGTGAACATAGGCGGGCTGTTATGTTTTTGTGGGAGGATACACATACACGGGCAGGCAGTAGGATGGCAGACATGGAGTTGTCAGGTGTGCAGTGGTCGAAGATACAAGACATGTGTCAAGTCCTTCAGTGTTTTGAGGAATGCACACGGCTGGTTAGTGCAGACAACACCATAATAAGCATGAGCATCCCCCTAATGTGTCTGCTGATGCAAACTTTGACGCACATAAAGGAGCAGGCGTCTGCAGCAGAGGAAGAGGAAAGCCTTGATGACAGTCAGCCATTGTCTGGTCAGGGCAGTGTACAGGACGAGGTAGCAGGCGAAGAGGAGGTGGAGGACGAGGAGGATGATGGGGATGAGTATATTTGTAATGAGGAAGCTTTCCCGGGGCCACTGGAAATTGGTGGCGTGGCAAGGCCGGGTTCTGGTTTTTTGAGGGACAAAAGTGACGTAGATTTGCCTGAAACTGCCCCTCAACCAAGCACAACCGCAGATTTGACAACTGGAACTTTGGCCCACATGGCGGATTATGCCTTACGTATCCTCAAAAGGGACACACGCATTACTAAAATGATGAACGATGACGATTACTGGTTGGCCTGCCTCCTTGATCCTCGCTATAAAGGCAAATTGCAAAATATTATGCCACATGAGAACTTGGAACTAATATTAGCAACCAAACAATCAACTCTTGTTGACCGTTTGCTTCAGGCATTCCCAGCACACAGCGCCCGTGATCGTTCTCACACGAGCTGCAGGGGGCAGCAGACCAGAAGTGTTAGAGGTGCAGAAATCAGAAGTGGCATTGGACAGAGGGGTTTTCTGACCAGGTTGTGGAGTGATTTTGCTATGACCACAGACAGGACAGGTACTGCTGCATCAATTCAAAGTGACAGGAGACAACATTTGTCCAGTATGGTTACAAACTATTTTTCATCCCTTATCGATGTTCTACCTCAACCGTCATTCCCATTTCATTACTGGGCATCCAAACAGAATTGGCAGAATATGCATTGCAGGATCTCGCTTGCCCGGCAGCTAGTGTCCTATCAGAAAGAGTATTCAGTACTGCAGGTTCAATATTAACCGAAAAAAGGACTCGTCTGGCTACCCAAAATGTTGATGATCTAACCTTCATTAAAATGAACCACAACTGGATTTCAAATTCTTTTGCCCCACCTTGCCCGGCCGACACCTAGCTTTCCTATGAAAAGGTCTTGTCTGTGGACTACTCTGAATGACTTTACCAATCTCGTAATTTGCAGCAGCTGATTGTCCAGCATACGACATGCTTACACCTCCCTAAATGGCCAAACTCATCACACGGGGCCGTGGTATCGCCCGTGAGAGTGCTGTTTGTCTGAAGAGGTGGGTGTGCACGCTTTTGGTCAACAGCACTGCCACTGGGTCCCTCATAGTACAATAAAGTGTCTCTGGCAGTGGTGGTGCGCACCCAACGTCAGACACACTGTTGTAACATGAGGGGCCCTGGGACTGTACTGCCAGCCACAAGAGAGTTCCCCCACCCCCAGCTCAAACATTGCTCTACCACTTGCACAATTATCTCTCACAGTTCCACCAATGTTTAGTCTATGCGCTGACATCCTTAAATTCCTGCCACTGATAATACCATTGTGTTGACATGTATGATGGTACTTAACATAGTCAGGGGCAGTGTCCTATATTTACCCAAGTAAATACTTTGCGCCAAATTACTAGGTCTGAAACTACGCGGAGGAGCCCACCCCTGTACCTAATGATTGCACCCTTTTGGTTTTCGTTTTGTTGTAATGCGAGACATTAACATGTATTTATTGTTTGGGACTACTAACTGGCAGACACTCATTACAATCGGCCTCCGCTGACAAAACCAATGCTGCCTGTGTACCCCTGCAAGAGGATTCCAAGTGTCTACAGCCATATTTTATTATGTTAGGCCTACTACGCCTGTCTGCGGTCCCTCCTTCCACTAGTCCTCCAGTGACCTGTCTACTGCTGCCCGTGTACCCCTGGAACCAATTTTAAAGTGCTAAAGCCCAATTTTATTATGTTAGGCCTTCGAAGCCTGTCTGCGGTCCCTCCTTACACTTGTCCTCCACTGACCTGTCTACTGCTGCCGTGTACCCCTGGAACCAATTTTAAAGTGCCTACAGCCCAATTTTATTATGTTAGGCCTTCGAAGCCTGTCTGCGGTCCCTCCTTCCACTAGTCCTCCACTGACCAGACCACTGCTGCCCGTGTACCCCTGGAACCAATTTTAAAGTGCCTACAGCCATATTTTATTATGTTAGGCCTACTACGCCAGTCTGTGGTCCCTCCTTCCACTAGTCCTCCACTGACCAGAACACTGCTGCCCGTGTACCCCTGGAACCTATTTTAAAGTGCCTACAGCCTACTTTTGTTATGTTAGGCCTACTAAGCCTGTCTGCGGTCCCTCCTTCCAATAGTCCTCCACTGACCAGACCACTGCTGCCCGTGTACCCCTGGAACCTATTTTAAAGTGCCTACAGCCTACTTTTGTTATGTTAGGCCTACTAAGCCTGTCTGCGGTCCCTCCTTCCACTAGTCCTCCAGTGACCTGTCTACTGCTGCCCGTGTACCCCTGGAACCAATTTTAAAGTGCCTACAGCCCAATTTTATTATGTTAGGCCTTCGAAGCCTGTCTGCGGTCCCTCCTTACACTTGTCCTCCACTGACCAGACCACTGCTACCCGTGTACCCCTGGAACCAATTTTAAAGTGCCTACAGCCATATTTTATTATGTTAGGCCTACTACGCCTTTCTGCGGTCCCTCCTTCCACTAGTCCTCCAGTGACCTGTCTACTGCTGCCCGTGTACCCCTGGAACCAATTATAAAGTGCCTACAGCCCAATTTTA